>NW_005881771.1:0-5587 GCF_000147115.1 Myotis lucifugus | reverse complement strand
CCCTCACTGTGGCAAGAGGTTATTCATGCGATTATTTGCAAGCTGTACCCATGAACGAGGAATAGTTAAAAGGAGCCTGTTTTATGACCGTAATAAAAGAGCTTGCTCTATCTGGGCCTTTCTGCCAGTTCTGGTTAGTATCGGGGTTGGGTTTTTGTTTGTTGGGATTTTTTTTTTTTTTTAAGATTTAAAGATTGAGGGTAGAAAAAGTTCTGATCAAGACTGAGATTATTTACCTTGGCCCATAATGATTTTACTGTGATGTTGGAGGTCACATGACAAGTCCATGCTCAGCACAGGTAATTGGTCTTGTCTACGCCCTCTCAGAAGTAGGTCGGCACACAGCAGTCATCAGTAACGGAGTCACCTGATTCCCGTTCAGGGTTCAGGTGGAGAGTGTTCTGCTGTGACTTTGAACTGAAGAGAGTCGGAGTGGAAGTTTGGGGTTATCTAGCGGGCTCAGATGTCGGAGACTCTGCTTTGTGTGAGAGGTGGCAATGACCCACAGTGGCAAGCACTGTTCAACGCCATCATTCTCTTTTTTTCTCATTGATTTACTGAGGGTATTGCCCTTTTGAATCCTGGCATTATACAGACGTCCCCCCATCCAGTCTCTTCCTTTGCAGAAGCCCTAAGCTGTCTCCTGTCCCCCTCAAGTGGCCCATGGAAGCCCAGGTATTAGGACATCAGGGAATTGACGGTGGCCTACAGGGAGAACACAGCTCACATGCTCTTACCCTGAGGTTCTGAGCTTTGATGGTTTGGTTGCTTTAAAAAGTGTGTGTCTTTGGAGGGTTTTCTCTGTACAACTCGTCTGCCACTGCCTGCCCTGTTGCTGCTATAATGCTGTCACCTTCCTTGGCTATGGCCTCCTTCCTCCATCTTCAAGTCCTCACCTTTCATTTCTGACTCAATGTTCTGCCTCCATGTCCTGATTTAAGAGCTCATGTGACTAATAATCCAGCATAATCTCCCAATCTCATAACTCTTAATCACATCTGTAAAACCCCTTTTGGCATGTTAGGTAATACATTTATAGGCTCTAGGAATTAGGTTATGGACATCTTTGGGGGGGGTGTCATTATTCTGGCTAGCACAATGATCAATAAACAACATCCATTTATTCCCCTCCTTATTTTTAAACCAATTAAGGAATAGACAAAGAGAAAGGGAGACCAAAATATCAGCTTTATCATTAGTTTTATTTATTAGGAAGGTTAGCTTGACCTAAAGCCACAATTAGGACTTCAAATACCTCCCATCCTACCCGCACAAAGACACACCCCAAATTGAACTTAATTCCAGACTCCAGACTTCCACCTTGCTGCGGCAGAACTAGCCTCAGGAAGCCTTCCTGAGGAGAATGCTCACACCCAGGGTCAGGTGGCTTCGAAGAGAATTCCTTCTTTCAGCTCTCTCATCAGAGGAGCCATTCCTCCTTTGAGGAAAATTGAGTGAGGGGACGCAGGGGAGGCGCCACAAATGTGGCCTTAGTGGAAACCACCCTCCCTTCCCAGGGACATGTGGAAAGAGTAATAGGTCCCCCTCACAGCAGTTCCTCATTGTTGTCTGTGGTCAGTTTTGAAAAGCTGATTTCTATGTGCTTGAACATCATGTGCCATCTCTAGTTGTTTGCACATAGTTCGCTATTTGTCCTTTGTTGTTTAGCTATATCACTGCTTTCTTTTTTTTTTCTTTTAAATATATTTTATTGATTTTTTTACAGAGAGGAAGGGAGAGAGGTAGAGAGTTAGAAACATCGATGAGAGAGAAACATCAATCAGCTGCCTCCTGCACATCTCCTACTGGGGATGTGCCCGAAACCCAGGTACATGCCCTCGACCGGAATCGAACCTAGGACCCCCCAATCCGCAGGCCGACACTCTATCCACTGAGCCAAACCGGTTTTGGCAACTGCTTTATTTTTTATTTTCTTTTTGGGTTTGCTGGATCTGTCACTTCCCGAGGGGGATGGTCACAGTGTATTATCCTTCTTGCCTGCTGTGGGATTGGGTTTTGAAATGCGTGTTTAGGATCTGTTTACCCCAGGTCATCATGGGAAGGTCTGTGATTTCCCTTTGCGGTGCTGAGGACCGCTCAGGTGCCCAGCTCCAGGGCACCGTTCACATGCCGATCCACAAGCTGCACGGGCAGGTGCTCCTGATGGTGTGAGCTGGGAGCATTCCCTCCTTTTCTGCCCTGAACAAGACAGTTAGAATTATTCACTTCCTGAAGGCTTGATAGAACTCACTTGTAAAAGCATGTGGCCTGATATTTCCTCTGTGGAAAAATTTTTAAATTATGGCTCTAGCCCTAGCATGTTTGGCTTTGGATAGAGCATCGGCCTGCAGACTGAAGGGTCCCAGGTTAGATTCCGGTGAAGGGCCTGTACCTCGGTTGTGGGCTCGATCCTCAGCCCTGATCAGGGTGCCTGAGGTAACCAATCCATGTGTCTCTCTATCTCTCCCCTTCCCTTCCACTCTCTCTAAAAATCAATGGAAAAAATATCCTCAGGTGAGGATTAGCCAAAAAATAAATTTAAGAAAATTATGGTTCCATTTTTATAGGACTATTTAGATGATTTTTAAATTTATTTTTATCATTTTATTCAGTGATTTGTGTGTGTGTGTGTGTGTGTGCGTGTAGCTGCTTTTAACAGTTTAATCAATATACCTACTCCATTGTGTGGAATAATTTAGCTCTATTTTTTGAACACTTTATAGTTCAGTCATTCAGTGTCATAATTAAATAATTGGATTTCTTTTATTCCATTATTCAAATTTTTGAGTTTAAATGAGTGAGTTCAATGCACTTATAATTATTATAATTACTGGTATAAAGGTATGTGTGTGTTTACTTTTGTTTTCTGTTGTCCAAGACCACAGAGTGATCGAAAGTTAATGAAAGTCTCAGTCTTCCCAACTACTTTTGGCCTGACTCATCCTACATTTATAAAGGGGTGTGTGTGTGTGTGTGTGTGTGTGTGTGTGTGTGTTCCTGGAGTGTGTCCAGGACAGAGAGGGGTTACTCAGTAATTGTATGCAGATTGGAGGTCTTGCTCTGCTTCTGTCTGTTTTCTGGCCTGAACTTAGGTTGGGGCCTCCTCATCAACTCTAAGTTGGATCTGTAGGAGCCAGAGAACGCTGAGTGCACACGGGAGTGTGGGGGGCAGACAGTTCCCTAGCTCCCCAGAGCCACGGACTTGTTTGTGGGTTGTGACCCATGGTTCTGTCTATCCTGCACTTTCAGAAAGCAAACCGGTAATCAAATGGTAATTGTTTCCTTCTGTGTGGATTTCTCATTCCAGAGGCTGCCCTGGTAAGTAGGAAGATGGCTCTTAGAAGAGTAAAAGGCCCTGGAATTAGACATCAGACCTGCAGTGTAGCCGTGGATGTGGTGGCCCTACAGCCCACATTTTCCATCCGGGGCCCGACTTCAAATAAGTTATCCTGTTGGCCTTGTAAACAGTTCAGATGCCCTAGAAATGCCATCATCTAAACCGTATTTCATAAAGTGTTTCTTAAAGCAGCACAGAAATCCTTTAGTAGACTGTGTCGCCCCAGTTTTGGTTTGAAAAATACATCAATGTACTTAAGCAAAAAAGACTTGAAAAAAAAAAAGTTAAATGATGGGGTTTAGAAAGGCAAAAACAGTCCTATTCGGGACACATCAAATTAGAAAGAGCTGAGTCAATAGCCCAGATCTCTAAGGAAGTCTAAGCACTTGTCCCCTTAGCTATTCATCTAAGCACAGGTGCAGACATGCAGTCTGATTCCCTTCCACATCCACTGGGCAGGAGCACCGTGCTAGGAACTCAGCCAATATAACAGGGACTCTGCCCTTAGAGACTTCAGGACCACGAGGAGGAGATGAGATGTGGATACACAGAGTAATAATACAGGTTAAAAGTGCAAGGGCGCCAGCAGATAGAGAGTTTTTCCAATTGGGGAGATCCAGGAAGAAACTCAATTCACTAAACCCTCGCCAGCCCCAATGTGGCGTCCCTCCCACTGCATCTGTTGATGACAGCAGGTCACCGGCCAGTCAGACACCACCCTGGGATGAAGAGACCAGAATGCACATGCCATGGTAGGAGGAACTCTTGGTGGTCATATGTGCAGACTACCACGTTAATTTAAAGAAAAACAAGAGTATTAATCTAAAAGGGGAAGAATGGCATTTCATTGTTTTGGCAAGCACGTCTTGGGTCAGTGGTGAGGGCCAGTTGTGTTTTCCCATTGACTAATGGTGTGAGAGTCCATACGTTAGCCGCCCTGGGCACAGCCATCGCCTCTGACAAACCTCTTCCTGTCACGCCCAGCCCAGCCCAGCCCAGGGTTGAGGATGGGTTCTGCTGAGTTTACTTTTGAGTGACTCTGCTGAGGTGGTCTTCTGGGCTCTTATCCATCCCATCCCCCTCTCCTTTCACTCCCTTCCCTCTTTACCAGTTCCCTGCCCACGGCGTCCACCCTTTCTTACCAGGGTTCCCGCCTCTCTTGTTTTAGGCACGAAAACGGGTGCAGATATTGGTGACGGTACCTGTGAGCCTGGACTGGCCTCCCCGGCTTCCTACTTGAACCCCTTGCCAGTGCTCCATCTCGTGGAGGACCTGAGGCTGGCCCTGCAGACGCTGGAGCGTCCTCAGGAGAGAGCGGAGCTCCTGAGCCAGATCCCGGGCCCCACAGCCGCCTACATAAAGGAGTGGTTCGAGGAGAGCTTGGTGAGTAGGCCCGGGGCCTGTTTGGGAAACCACTGGGGGACATCATCACAGAGTCCAAGGAATGCCACCACCGCCTGGGGATGTTACTTCATCTGTCCACCTTATAGTCTTTTCTTGCTTCCAGTCCAGCTTCAGCAACCCCCATAGGGTGGTCCTTCCCAGGAGGAGGGTAGAACCTAGCCAGATGACTCAAGTCAGCCTGCCTGTGCACTCCAGCCCCTCTCCTGAGAAAGGGAATCCAGGCCAGAGAACAGCAAACATGGAAGG
The DNA here is from genome assembly GCF_000147115.1 of Myotis lucifugus. NCBI lineage: Eukaryota > Metazoa > Chordata > Mammalia > Chiroptera > Vespertilionidae > Myotis > Myotis lucifugus. The sequence goes on along the minus strand of NW_005881771.1, from coordinate 600 downwards.
TTCTTCCCCAGGAACATGGACCACTTACTGAATAGGGGGTCTATTCCCAGCTGGATTCCCCCACTCCTTGTTCCTTACAACAGACTAGAATCTTGTCACCTCCTTCATTCCTTTACTGCTGCCCCTATTCCTCAAACCTCCTTATCCTAGAAATGCTTCTTATCCCTGGAGTAAATGCAGGCTTCCTTACTCTCCTCCTCTTGCTCTTTCTGGATCAAGCCCGCACACCTGCTAGTCTCCAAGGGCAGCAGATGAGTAACCGAAGCTGATGAGTATGTGGCTTTGGTTACTTGTCTACCTCCCTGTGGAGACCAGTTGGTCAACATTAAGACACTAGTCACATCTGGAAATGGGTCAGGCGAGGAGTGAGCCCACTGAGGGATTGACCTGGAATGCAGTTATTCCAGGGCTGGAGGGAGGAACCTGGGGAGCCGAGGAAGCACGTGATTACCTAAGCTGAACTGGAGGATGAAAGCCTGGATGCAGTCTTCTTCTAAAGCCATAGTTCTGCAAACCTGAGTCAAAATTGGAAAGTATGCATAGAGTGGGAAAGGCAGGAACGGGAACACTGAATTAGGAGGGGGGACTTGATGTTGGAAA
>NW_005881770.1:0-5587 GCF_000147115.1 Myotis lucifugus | reverse complement strand
CATTTATCCGGGTGGTGCCGGGCAGGGGGGCGTATTCCACCATCTGCCCATTGATGTCCGAGCCTTGGTACAGATATCCTGGTGGGTCGTATTCTGTCAAGAAAGAACAAAAAAGAAGAAAAAAAGATACTGAAAAGGATGACCTTCTTGCTTAGGAAGGTGTATTAACAAAACCATTAAGAAACTGCAAACACACTCTGCAAGTGCTCAGCGAGAGCCTGCCTGTGAGCTGTGCTCCAGTGAAGCCACTGCTGCCGGTCCCTGTACCTGTGCAAGTATCTAGGAACTGAGTTAATTATGACTCTGTTAATGAGAAGAGGAATTAACCAGGGAGCAATTACTCAAAAGAATAAAATAAGAAAGGAAAGAAAGAAGGAAGGGAGGGAGGGAGGGAGGGAGGGAGGGAGGGAGGGAGGGAGGGAGGAAGGAAGGAAGGAAGGAAGGAAGGAAGGAAGGAAGGAAGGAAGGAAGGAAAAGAAGACAAAAAAGACAATTACTGAATTGAGCAGGCTGAAACTATCCCAGTAATGGCAACACTAAGTGCCCTATACTTCAAAGTACGGAAAGAAATTGTATAAAACAACAGAAGGCTAACTATAGGCAGGATATTTCAGGATAGCAATAAATAACATTTTTAAGAAGAAGGATGGAGTTGTATATGTATTTACTAACTATCCATATAGTTCCTTGGTTATTTTAGGAAATTGCGGAGTATTAAAGGCAAAAGGCTAATTATCCCACTTTCTTATATTAAAATCATGTAACAACGGCTTCACAATCCTGATTTCCAGAGGCACACCTGCCAGGTTCATTTAGAGAAAGTAAATATCCCTTAGCAAGCACAGCACCTGAACTGTGCAGGGTTTGCTGTCAGAGTTCTGCTAATGCTGCAGCCGTGTGTGGTGAGAGTCTGCCTGCTTCTCTTCCCCAGGAAACGCTAAGCTGAGGGGGCAGAGACCACGCTTCCTCGATTTACCTCTATCACCATGTCTACCAGTGCCAGGTGCACAGAAGACAGTCCATGACGACCTTTTGAATGAATGACTGCATCAACATTACTACTTTAAATGTCCACCTTTAAACATTATCAAGTCACACAAAAATGACTTTAACCAGATTAGTCTTGTCCAGGCAACCCAATCATGACTTTCCATTTAATAATTCAGCACAACCTCAGCAATTAAGGTCAATGACATTAAAACCATTTAGAAAAAGACCCAATGAAACTCTCTCCAAGCCTTTCAGTCTGGTTCCATCGTCACCACCACCTCCCTCCCTGCCTATCTCCTGGAAGGCACCACGCCAATTAAATCCCTCTCCCCCCTGAGCTGTCAACGACAAAGGGACAGTATATGGGAGGTGGCTGACAGAAGCCAGAAGTGCCTGTCACCGCTGATGTCCTCCTTTGCTTTTCTGTCATTCTCTTACTCTTGGGCCAAAGGGGAAACCAAAAAACTTCCTCCCACCAAAGATGAAGTCTCTGATGACTCTGAACAGCTGGGGGAACAGGACAGATAGGAACAGAACTAGGGGAAGAAAAAGGAAAAGAGTTCTAGATTATGTGTTTAAATACAGTGCCATCCCTGACCTAGCTTAAGCACTCCTCTTACTAGATGCATTTAGGGGAGGGGATGCACTTGAGTAGTTTTGGTACAACAGGTACCAAAACAGGACCATGTTATCTTAAATTGTGTCATTCAGGGACAGTAACTTAGAGAAGTCTTCACTCCCTTTCTTCCCATCATGCCTCTTCCCTTCCCTGTTGACAAAGTGTGTACAGCCTGGAGGGGCTCCTGCAGCCGCCACAAAGCTCCTGCTTCAAGCACTTGTCCCCTCTGCTGGTCTGACAAAGCCAGTGTCTCCCAGCGCGGAGTCAGCTCTTTGCTCAGAGCCCAGCTTAGCTTTGGTTTTGCTGTTTATATCTACCAGGCAATTTAATCTGATGCTCCACTTACTCTGTTGACAACTAACAGTTTTAAAGTCACCTCTGATTGAAGAGGAGCTAGTGGATTGTATGCCACGACACTAATACACAGAACTGTGAGAAGTCAGTATTCATTCTGACTGTATTTTCCCCCATCTTCTTCAAACAAAGAGACGAAACTACTGGGAATGCCTTACTCTGCGTGGTGTTCTGCTGGCGGTTCTTCCACAGGCACATGGCGATGAAGACCATGAGGATGAGGACCATGACGCCCAGCACACAGCCCACCACCAGGTACAGCATGTCGCTGCTCCTGGCGGGGCTGGCTGCAGGCCCCACGTTGCCTCCGCCTCCTAAGGAACTGGGAGGGGTGCTCAGGTCTCTGCCAGGATCCTCCGAAGCTCCGGGAACACGTTTCACTGGGTGAGATAGAAGGAAAACATGATGTCAGGGGGAATACAGACTATGACGGTTTACTCTCTGCAGGAGGTCTGGCTAGGAACTTAGCCGGTCTGTTTACACTTGTTACTGAGATGATCTGACCACCAATGAGTTATAAAGAGGACTCAAAAGTTTCAAAAATCTGGTGTGCCAAAGATTTAGTCCACACATTCTAGAGAAAACAAACGCGCTTGGTCTAACCCAGTGGTTCTCAACCTGTGGGTCGCGACCCTTTGGCGGTTTCACAGGGGTCGCCTAAGACCATCCTGCATATCAGATATTTACATTACGATTCATAACAGTAGCAAAATTACAGTTATGAAGTAGCAACAAAAATAATTTTATGGTTGGGGTCACAACATGAGGAACTGTATTTAAAGGGCCAGAAGGTTGAGAACCACTGGTCTAACCCAAACTCCTGATTATCTGCCCAATTTACACTTTCAGAAGACTCCCGAAGAGTTGAAATAAAAGTATTTCAACTATGGATGGGATAAAAACTCCTTTCTATCGGGTATACTTTGGGCTGAATTACATATTTTATGCTTCTGCCATGTGATGAGTTTAGAAGATATGACTTTGGACTATAAGAACAATTACATACAATCCCAAAAACCTCACACATAAATATAAAGCATTCCAACACCAAAACCGTTTGGAGTTCACGTCAGTACAGTACTTTTACCTAGTTCACTGGTATAACCGTGAGAACGAAAGCTAACCACAGGTGGGACTCAAACCCCATTTTTCTCTGTCCCCAAACAACATGCTCTTAATGCCTTAAAGGTCGTGGAAAGGCAGTGGGCTCAGTGGCTGGCAGTCGACCGGCTAGGTCTAGATCCCGCCCACCACTTGTCCTCAGCTGTCTGGCTTTCACCTCCTGCATGTGAAAAAAGGGGATAAGAAGAACAGCTCCATCACAGGCTGTAGTGAAGAGTGAGCGAGTTAGCCCACGTAAAAGCACTTAGAACAGAGCCTTCCAGGTGGCACATGGTGTTCAATTCTGTATGATTATTACTTATGACGCTACATGTCATGTTATGCCACCTAATGGCCCATATGAGCACAGTGGTCTTTTAAAAAATTAACTTCCACATTATATCAGAGTTCAATATTCTAGCAACATTAACAGACAGAACAGAGCGGGGGATGGTAAAGGAGAGGCCACCTTGCGAAGGGGACAGCTCTCCATCGCCGAGAGCTAGCTGGATGGTTGGCAGAGACTCGAAAGGAAAATGGTATGTTGGATCAAACAATTCTCAGGTCCCTGCCGATTCTAAAGAAAACAAGTTTCTGAGGCAGAATGGGTGTTACAGACTCTACAATAAAGATCAGGATTACTCATAGGGAAGTCCTTCCGGTTTATTCACTCTTTATTTGCCCTTAATTTATTCATAATTCTACCAAGCTTAATGATCTGGTTGCCAACCTCTTGTTAAAGTTAAAAACTTTGGCGGCAGAGGGTGAGTCAGACAGACCCACAGACATCACTAAGAGGCAGCTCAGAATGTGAAATAAGAAAGGTGGCATGAAACACATGAAGATCCTGGGACACAGTCACACACCAAAAACAGAGAGAAGCAAAGAACCATGGACGAATTCTGCCAGTCGACGATCTCTGAGGGTGGGGAATGGGGGCCTTCAAGCACCTGTCATTCCTGAAAACCTTCCTGAATTACTGAGGATAAGACGATGAGTGTTCAGAAGAACTTTGAGTCATTTCTTTAAAAGGTGCATTTGTATAGAACATGTTCTATTTAAACAGGCTAGGAACTGCAATACATTGTAGAAAGTCATTCAACACGAACAGTTAACATTTTAAAGATGTTTTTTCAGCCGAGCCAGAGTGACTCGGTTGGTTGAAGTGCCATCCTGTGCACCAAAAGGCTGCCTAGTCAGGGCACATAAATGGGTTGCGGGTTTGATTCCCAGTTAAGGCGCATGCAGAAGGCAACCAATCTCTCTCTCTCTCTCTCTCTCTCTCTCTCTCTCTCTCTCTCTCTCTCTCTCTCCTTCTCTCTCTCTCTCTGTCTCAGCATGTCCTTAGGTGAGGATTTAAAAAGAAGTTCTTTCTTTTCGCGCTGATCTGAAAGTCTGTAGGGAGGACCTTTTACTCCCCAGTGAAGTCAATGAGTGCGAGATGCTATTGCAGACACAGCTATACTATCATCCTATTTAAACAACAGTTAGTACCTTGTTGGCTATGTATTATGTTTTGTGTGGCTAGATTCCTAAATGTCTGGGGGACAGAAATGATAAATTTCATTTTTATGTAACTTTCCTCTGAGCGTTACAGCATTTTAGAGGCGGATAAGAAGTGCCCAATAACACATCAGAGTGCCTCATACAAGAAGGCACTTAAATCTGTGCTCACCAAATAAAATTCAAGGTATTCTAAAGGTCTATGTATGTATATGTTTAAATGTTGATTCAATATATGCGTTTTGCAGCAGGAAGACGTGATTTAGAATTAAAAGATGGAACTAAGTCAGTCTTTTTGACCCCTTTTATTATCTTCATTTAAATTGGGGTAATAACATCACCTGTACAGATGCTAAAGGCTGCCTAGCCTCCTTCTCCCATGCAGGCAGGCCCCCAACTCTGTTTAGGTGTCCGCTGAACACCCCAGAACTCTGGAGTAGGCCCTGATCCATCAACCACCCCAGGAATGATAGGGGCATGTGACTGAGTTCTGGCCAATGAGACGTGAGGGGGAAGGATCAACTAGAGCAGTGGTTCTCCACCTTGGCTGCATATTAGAATCACCTGGGAATCTTTTTAAAATCCTGATTTCTGGGCCTCATCCTCCGGAAATTCTGTTTCTTTGTTACCACCCCATAACAAAGAAAGAATTTCCAGAGGATGAGGCCCAAAAATCAGGATTTTAAAAAGATTCCCAGGTGATTCTAATGTGCAGCCAAGGTTGAGAACCACTGAACTAGAGGATTCTGGGAAGTTTCCCCTGGTTCTTAAAAATAGCACCAAGTCCTAGCTGGTTTGGCTCAGTGGATAGAGTGTTGGCCTGCGGACTGAAGGGTCCTGGATTTGATTCTGGTCAAGGGCACATGCCCAGGTTCTGGGCTCGATCCCCAGTAGGGGGCGTGCAGGAGGCAACTGATCAATGATTCTCTCTCATTGATGTTTCTATCTCTCTCTCCCTTCCTCTCTGAAATCAATAAAAATACATTTAAAAAAATAAAAATTGCACAAAGATGCCGGGAG
>NW_005881769.1:0-5587 GCF_000147115.1 Myotis lucifugus | reverse complement strand
TAGGGTCCCCACTGGGGTGCCTGGCCAGTCTGGCTGAGGGCTGAGGCCGTTTTCAGGCTGGCGGGTGACTGAACCTCCCAACCGCCTTTTTTTCTTTTTTTCTTTTTTTTATTCTGGGCCCAGCTTTAGCTCTGAGGCCTCGGCTGCTGAAAGTAGGTTTCTGGCCTTTGTTTATTTTCTGTATTTGATACAATGTCGTGGTCAGGCTGGCTGAAAGCCGGTTTCTGGGGTTTTGTTTAGCTTCTATATTTGCAACATAGTTGCTTAGAGTTGCAGCTGAGAGGCTGGCAAGTCAGGCGGGGAACGTTGGAGTCCGCAGTCACTGGAGCAAGCAACCCTCCCTGTTAGCTTCAGTGCATGGCTGCTGGCCGCCCTCTTGGCTGACAGTTAATTTGCATAAGGATATGCTGATTAGCCAATGGGAAGGGTAGCGGTTGTACGCTAATTACCATGTGTCTCTTTTATTAGTGTAGATTCTCCTTCTAGAACAGCGGTTCTCAACCTGTTTGGGGGTCGAACGACCCTTTCACAGGGGTCGCCTAAACCATTGGAAAATACATATATAATTACATATTGTTTTGTGATTAATCACTATGCTTTAATTATGTTCAATTTGTAACAATGAAAATACATCCTGCTTATCAGATATTTACACTATGATTCATAACAGTAGCAAAATTACAGTTATGAAGTGGCAATGAAAATAATTTTATAGTTGGGGGTCACCACAACATGAGGAACTGTATTAAAGGGTCGTGGCATTAGGAAGGTTGAGAACCACTGTTCTAGAACATTCCTACCAGTTCATTGTATTTATCAATCTGTTGCTTTTATTCTGTTAGAATGTTTTACACATGACAGTATGAACCATATTTGGACTATTTACCATTTTATTTGTAACATATTCTATAATGGCTGATACAAAATAGAATATATGTTTTTCAACATGAATTACCTTTACTGCTAATAAATAGTCACAAGGTAGCTATTACTTTCATGCCTTTTGCGTATTAGGATTCTAACTCTTAATTATGCTAAGTTATTTATTCAGGTCCATTTAGCTCACAGGTTGAACACTGAAATTCAAACCTATATAGATTATATTTAACTCCTATTACATTGTGAAGACTGGATGAGACTGTGGGTAAAAATAGACTTTGGGAAACTAATTAGATACTATTGCAATAGTCAGAATGCATAATAATAAGAAATAGAGAAGATAGAAGGATAAAGGAGTATTTAAAAGATTGTTTCGACAGAACTTGTTTCATTAGGAAAAGGAGATAATAGAAAGATAGAAATTAACTATATCAGATTTAACTAGATCAGGATTCTAGACCCGGATATAGAGCTATATTTTATAAACATGGTGATTATAAGATAATTGATGTGTTTGGAGAAAGGTATTGGTATTTTGTGTTTGATCAGTCTAATACATTCATATGGAAAAAAACTTAGTGACAAGAGAAAGATGAGAGGGAATGAAAGAGAGAGAGGGAGGAGCATTCAGCATATTTTTTGAGAGAAATAATTAGAAAGCTTTGGGTTATAAGTGTATGTTTGGCCAAAAGAAGGTAGTAATATCTCCAGAGTAAACTTTTTAAATACAAAGAGTAAGTAACTAATAACTGAGAAGATCACATTGAATATTGGACATAAGCAACGTTTCAGTGTAAGGGAAAACAAAATGAGCTGATAATGAATTAGAGAATCAGGTACCATAAATGCAGAAGAGGAAAGAGACAGAATAGAGAATTTCAAGGAAGAGAGACAGTCTCAAATGACAGAAATGGTTTAAGTATAATAATGCTTAAAAATCAGTTGAATTTAGCTAACAAATGTTTATCAATAACATTTCCAGAACACTTTCAGGGATGTGTCCATAACAGTACAGCGAGTTGCTTTTGTTATGTAGTGTTCACTTATGTATATTTTGTAGCTTCACAATAGGGTTTTGACATATAGTAAAGATATAAACATGGCCGAAACCGGTTTGGCTCAGTGGATAGAGCGTCGGCCAGCAGACTGAAGGGTCCCGGGTTCGATTCCGGTCAGGGGCATGTACCTGGGTTGCGAGCACATCCCCAGTAGGAAATGTGCAGGAGGCAGCTGATCGATGTTTCTCTCTCATCGATGTTTCTAACTCTCTATCTCTCTTCCTTCCTCTCTGTAAAAAATCAATAAAATATATTTAAAAAAATAAATAAAAAAAAGATATAAACATATGCACACACACACAAATGAAAAAAAAATTAAGAACAGTGAACAGATAGTGCCCGTGTAAATTCCCTTCTTTTGTAAGAGGATATGCTTTTAGATATATTTGAAAATAGCATTATATTTTGGTTCTTTTAAGTTTTATGTTTCACTTTGATATGATATTTAAAAATATTATATGTGTCATTTTCTGACTAATTAAAAATATTTATGCAAGTAAGAATTCAAAAAGTGAAATAAAATAGAAATTCATTTTTAGAAATCTTATCATTCTTATCATCATGCATTCTTTTTGTTGTTGTTTATTTCTTTTGTTTTTGTTTCCTTTTGGTTTTTTTTTTTTTCAGGAGAAAAAGACAATTTAGTTCAGTGACAATACACAAAAATATACTCAGATTTTTTTTTTCTGTTTGTCTTCTGCTTGGCTTTCTGCATCTCATTTAACTCACTACCTTAGTTATAGAAAGGAGCCCACTTTTACTCACTGTCTTCTTGGCCACCATCCACATTTTTAGAAAAATTACTACTTTTTTAAGAAGCCCTTAAGTGCATAATACTTAAGACTTTTCCATGGCCGCCATCACGTAAAGGTCCCACCAGTTCTCCAGGTTTGATGAGTGTGCAAAGAAGGGACAATTTATAGATCTAGGTGTAGATACGTAGGTATAAATGGAGATATAAACATAGATATTGATATCTCCTGTTTGGAAGTGCTCTCTCTACAAGTTCAAGAATGCTTTCATCCTCTCAGGCTTGTTTGGTTCTTCAAGGTAGATTTAAAAAACAACAACAAAAAAACTGTGTACTAAACGAGATGAGGAATATAAATTTGAGACAGCTTTATGTAATCTAGGTTACACTAGAATTTAAGTCAGTTCAATTTTGTCTGTTGAGAAAAAAACTAAAAACTATCATTAAGTTAATTAACTATAATATATTACAGTATTTTTTTTCTCTTAAAAAGTAAGCCAAATTGCCCTAGTCAGTTTGGCTCAGTGGATAGACCACCAGCCTGTGGACTGAAGGTCCCCGGGTTTGATTCTGGTCAAGGGCACATGCCAGGGTTGCATATTAGCAGATCTTAGATATAGAGAATAAGTTGATGGTTGCCAAAGGGGATGAGTGTGGGGAAATTAGAATAAAAATGGGGTGGAGGGTTAAGAATGAACAGTTGAGTCTGACAATGAGTAGAATCAGAAAGATAAGGTTGTCAATATTGGCTTCCACTTTCAGAATTGAGAAATTAACTAGTTGAATAATAATAATATTCTTTAATAAGATAAAAAATAAAGAAAATATATTTTGCATTTAAGACCAGGATACTTTTTTAAACCTCACCTGAGGCTATGTTTATTTATTTTGAGAGTGGGAGAGAGAGATCAATGTGAGAAAGAGACGTCAATCAGTTGCCTCCTGTAAATGCCTTGATGGGGATAGAACCCACAACCTAGGTATGAAGGTATGTGCTGTAATCTTTTGATGAATGGGACAATCCTCCAATCAACTGAGCCATCAGGTCAGGGAAAGTTCAGGATACTTTTGACCACGATAGATATTTTAGCAAGATACTTAGTGGGGATACCAAGTGAGCATTTAGATATACAGACATAGAAATCAGAGAAAGTGCCTGAGCTCTTGAGCATATATTTGTAAGACATGTGGGTGGCTTTTTTAGGAAATGGGAATAAAACAAATCCATAAGACTAAAAATATGGAATTACAAGTGAAGAGAACACAGAGAGTCAAAGGTTGATAAATTCCAAAATTAAAAAGCCTCAAAAAGAAAGAAACGTTAAGAGAGACATGTAAGTGTAAGATGACAGAGACTCATGAGGCACAGAAAGTGGCATCTTGGATATAAGTTCTCTAAGTTGCTCTTTAATAAGAGGAAGTGTCAAATGTATGGAATGTCATTGAGATATCAAAGATGACAGTATGAAGGTCATCCTTTGTATTTGGGAGCACATACATCATGGTTACAATTAAGAAGTTTGTTTAGTTAGAGAATTGGAGCTTTACATTACATCATCATGGAAGCTTTTACAAACATTTTGCAATTGAAATACTGAGGCAAAGGGCTACTTACTTATTGGCAATAGCCAGTATTTAGATGAAATGAGATTTGAAGGCAAGTGTATGAGACCTAAAAGTCCAATCTTATAACAACTAGACAATAATTTTATATATTGCCAGATTCTATCCCATTACTTATATATTTAATTTGGACTCGCCATTTGACCTCTAAGTGCATTGAAAATAACAGTCCAGTTTCCTTTGAACCTTGAATGTTCCACTTCTTTTGAAAAATGATTCTCTCTTCTTATTCTTGACTATTATTAAAAATTTAACTAAGCACCACCTCTCTTGAAATTGCTTATTATAATTGTTACTTTTGTGCTCTTTTGTGATTAAAGTATCCTTCTTCCATTTTCACACAGCACCAAATACATATCTCTGAGTATTGTCACCAGTGTGTAATATCTTTTTTATTTACCTGTCTTTCCTACTGGCCTGTATCTTCTTGTGGTCAGGAACTGTATTTTAGTGATATCATATTTTCACTACCTGACATAGAGTGAACAATAATAAATGAATGTGTGAATAATGCCTCAAACATTTACTTTTCAAAATTTTAGTGTTTACTTAGCTCATTATCTTCTTTGTATTCATTTGCATATCCTGGTTCTAAGCAGAAACCATTAGAAAAAGTTAATATAACTTTATTTTCTTTTCTATTATTCAAAGCATTAAGGAAAAAGATGATAGATAGAAGACAAAATTTAACATGAATATGTATTTATGGCATTATAGGGACATTATTCATATTAGTCTTTCAGGTGTAATTTAGAGAATATAATAATATCTGGGGTCCTCTTTACTTGTTTTATGTTAAGATATAGAAGAAAAGGAAAATAAGGTTGTTACTCTGTTTCCCAGAAGATACATTCCTTTCTAATTTTTTCTTTTACTTTTGTCTTTAATTGCCTTTTCTTTTTGGAAGAGAAGAGTTTTACTCTGTAAATGCACCAACATTGGAAGCAAAGAAGGTAAATAAATAAATATCACCTTTATAATTTTAAGTTGTCTATAGACACAAAAGTCATTCATTAAACATTTTATGACTGCATAGTTTACACAGACTTATCAGAATGGTAATAGTTGCCTTTCCCATCCCTTCCCCACTGCACACCTGGCTTGCTGTTTTACTAGTTCTTTTAGAATTATTTAAAAATATTAATCTAAAAAAACCTCAGTTCAGATAAACAACCGGTCAGTTCAGTTTAACAATTTATTTCTCTTGTTTATTATTTTATACAATGTGTTTATTTATTAAAAAGACCAGAACAGAGCAGTGACGCTTTGTTAATAA
>NW_005881768.1:0-5587 GCF_000147115.1 Myotis lucifugus | reverse complement strand
GAGAGAGGGAGAGAGAGAGAGAGAGAAAGAGAGAGACTCAAGCTTGAACTTAAAAAGATGTCAGGGCCTTTTTTTGTCCTAACGACTAAGATTTGCCACTGGTATTTAGTTGGTGAGCTTCAAGGATGCTGGACATTCTGCTCTTGTAAGACAGTCCCACATGGCAAAGAAATGTCTTGCCCCAAATGCCAACATTATCCCCTTGAGAGAGATCGAACCACTGCACCCTCCCCTTTAAACAAGGTTTACACTTTCTGAAGTGAGCTTGCACATTTTGTAGGAAAGCTGGCACAGAAATTATTAAAAGATACATTTACATCAAGGTATATGTAATATGCAAGAATAAAGACTATAAAAAGGGCCTTAGAAATATTAAATTCTTCCAATTTTCTCTGACTTGGAAAGAAGCTGGAGTGAGCTGGCCCATTGATTTGATTCACTACACATCCTAACAGAATATTCCTGAAATTATAATCCCCACCATGGCTTGACTTCGATTCAAATGGAAATAGCTATTATAATAGCCTTCATTCCCTACGAATGTGTACCTGTGCTTATGGAAAGTCAAAGTCACTGTCATAAGTGCCGAGTGATTTTTAGCTTGCAGAGTCTGTTTACTTTGGTATTGAAAAATAGACAATAACAAGGGTGGCATGAGTTAGTGGGAAAATAAGAGACTTTTCAGTTAAACATGTAGGGTGAAAGGGGCTGATTTTTACCATTTTCTAAAAGAACGTTGCTTAATTTCCCGAGCCTTTATTTCTTGACTCTGAAATAGTCTAGCTAGCCCATAAAGCTAGGGTGAGGATTGAATTTCAAATTCCTCATGAAAACAGTTGATAAACAATAAACAACCACCATCAAGGCTATAATAGCTGCACACTTGATTCTTCACTCCGATTTGTGGTAAAGGGGAAGGAGGAGAACTTCCATTACTTTCCTTATTTCTCTTTAGTCATGACTCCTAAATATCTTTGGCAAAATTAAGGAAAGGAAAATAATATCATCTACATATTAATTAACCAACTGAGAAAAGCTAGTCACTGTGCTTTGTCATGCTTTATGATGTACCTAATGAGCTACACTAAACAATGATGTGGTTAAAGAAATGGCAGCCTGTGGCTGGGGCACGTGAAGGACACTTCCAAGATCCTCCTCAAAGAGGAACGGTCATGGCGCTCACCAGGCTGTGGGCCCTCACCACAGGTTGATCTACTCAGGTTTGGGCTCATACAATGGCGGCCAGAGTGTTCGGGCATTTAATGGGCACTCAAGTACATCTGTGTATCAATTGATTCATTATAAAAAGCCACGTCACCTTACTTTGAGACACCATAAAAGTTTTCCCCAAATCTTTAAGGTAATGTGAATGTATGTCAGGTTCCAATCCCTCAGGCCTCTTTCCAGTTTTATTCTCAAGTATTTGGGATAATCCTTTCTCTATTCCAATTCTAACATTATCTTAATAAACTTCTAAAAAATTTATTTTGCTCATCTATCTCAGAAAGCCCACATAAATGTAGCTTGGTTATCTGTGCAATAATATAGTTAATTTTTTTCAACAGTACTACATTTCCTGTAAGGTAACATCTTTCCCATAATGAATGGTCAAAACCTTGGGTTATTTTTGAGTTTTCACTGCAATCAAGTACCAAATGGTATAGTCTACCTATGCAATATCATTCTGTGTCCTCCCTTCCATCTCTGCTATCCTAATTCAGGCTCCATATACTTATATTTTAGACTATCTTAACAATCTCTCAGTTTTTTTTATTTTGTTTTATTTTATTTAAAAATATATTTTATTGATTTTTTTTACAGAGATGAAGGGAGAGAGTTAGAAACATCGATGAGAGAGAAACATTGATCAGCTGCCTCCTGCACATCTCCACTGGGGATGTGCCCGCAACCAAGGTACATGCCCCCGACCGGAATCGAACCTAGGACCCTTCAGTCCGCAGGCCGACGCTCTATCCACTGAGCCAAACCAGTTTCGGCAATCTCTCAGTTTTTAAAATGAAACATTAGCAAATAATTATTGAGAATATATTCACTCCAAAAAATTTATGAAGTACTAGGGATTTCAAGAAAAGGTCTTTGCTTTCATGAAGAGTATGATAGAAAAACAAACAAACAAACAAACAAACAAACATACATACAAAAAACATAGGCAAAAGCCCCAATTCTCCATAAAACAAATCTTCATTTAACACAGCTTGGACCATCTCTCCCCTCTGTGCAGAAGAGGAAGGACAAGCATCCTCACATACATACTTTCCACACTGGCTCCAGCTGTATTCCTCTTTTATTGTTCCCACAATGCCTTACATGTAGCAGGAATCCCAGAAAACCTGCGTGGATGCTTTAAATTTCCTCATGCTTTCCAAATGTACAATCTTTGAAGGAAATCTTAGTTATGGGGGCTTTAGCATCTATTCGTAGTTCATCACTTTATAGACTCTGAGAAGTGATTTATCTCAGCTGGTGGCAGAGCTGGCACACAAACTGGACCCTGGCTTTCCACTCCAGAACTGGTACCACTGCATCAGGGACCTCCAATGACAGGGGAGGGGAGTGAATCAGAGTCTCCATTTAAATGTGTGGGCCCAGGGCTGTGACAGTGCAGGTCCTGATGTACAGCAGGAGGTAGAGAAGAGGCAGAGGCTCCCCTCGCTGCAAGCCACCGGTGCCGGCTCCTGTTCTCTGGTGTATAAATATGGCTTCAAAGGGGAGAGGAAAATGAAGGAGGGTCACACTGCAGATGCAAAGGTGGCTTCTCAGGAAGTAAATAAGCCCTGGGGGTCAGGCCTCATGCCAGTGTTCACCACTAAGGTTAACTCTCGGGGCTTTGGAGGCACCCTCCACGCCACTGGGGTGAACCTCTTACTTTGTTCAAAGGCCCCAAAGACTGTAATGATCAGCCTCCCTTCCCACGCAATGACCTGCTACAGGCAAGATGGAGTTTGTTGTAGAGGGATTTGATGCCTCTATGGCATTAAGGAATCAAATCTAGCTTTGTTATTCTTTTATCCATAAAGCAGGTAGTGTGGCCCTTCAGAGCCTTTCAAAAATGTTTTTCATGCAGGTGAAAAAATAAAATTGCGGGGGAAAAAACGATTCTCATTGTGGACACTTTTCCTGGTAAAGTTAGTGTATCTGTAGTTAAGTGGTGAGGTTGATGACCTCAAGTAAGATTAATCTACATTTCAGAGAAAAACCCAGATTTGGGCCCTTAAATTTCATCATAAGAATCTAAGTAAAGCTCCAGGAATAACTGTCATAAGGGAAAGGAGAGGAGATAGTAGGATCGGAGGGTGTTACAGGCAAGGGTATCCATGAGGTTGAGGAACTACGGCAGGGAAGGTGAGCAACACAGATACACATTTCCCTTCCTTTCTGCCTTTTCTTTTCACCACTGTGATCTTACCTTTACAGACCCTCAGTAGATGGAGGTTTGGGGGAGGATGAAAAGTGACCACTGGGTAAGAACACAGGCCACAGCAGAATGTAAGAAGCGAAAAGACAGAGAAAGGAAGACTAGACAAAGTGCAAGCCAGAAACAAGGAAGAAATGGTTGTTAAGGGTAACACAACGGCTTTGAACTACACGGGTCCATGTGTACAGGAATTTTCTTTTTAAGTTTTTAATCTTTATTATTGAAAGTATTCCA
Source organism: Myotis lucifugus (assembly GCF_000147115.1). NCBI lineage: Eukaryota > Metazoa > Chordata > Mammalia > Chiroptera > Vespertilionidae > Myotis > Myotis lucifugus. Next base: position 1,917 of record NW_005881768.1, on the reverse strand, counting down.
TATGTCCCTCTCTTCTCCCCACTGACCTCTTCTAGCCCGCCTCCTCCCTGCCAGGCCTTCACCACCCTATTGTCTGTATCCATGGGGTATGCACATATGTATGCAAGTTCTTTGGTTGATCTCTTCTCACCCACCCTCCCTCCTCTGTCTTCCCTCTGAAATTCGACAGTCTGTTCCATGCTTCTATGTCTCTGGATCTATTTTGTCCATCAGTTTATTTTGTTCATTAGATTCCACATATGAGTGCCATCATGTGATACTTACCTTTCACTGACTGGCTTATTTCACTTAGCATAATAATCTCCAGGCCCCTCCATGCTGCCTCAAAGGGTAAGAGATCCTCCTTTTTTACAGCTGCAGAGTATTCCATTGTGTAAATGTACCACAGCTTCTTTATCCACTCATCTGTTTCCAAATCTTAGCTATGGTGAATTGTGCTGCTATGTGGATTGTTTTCAATAAATACCCGTACTATTTATGATCTGTGCTTAGGAGCCCATGCATGTGGAGGGTCACCTGTAAACATTGATCTATACCATTTTATTCAGAGTACTTGAGCATCCTTGGATTTTGGTACCCACAGAGGCAGTGTGTGTATGTGTGTGTGTGTGTGTGTGTCTGTGTGTGTGTGTGTTTCTGCACACACACACGCACACTGTGGAACCAACTAAGTTTTGGGGCAGTCAAAAGTTATATGCACATTTTCAACTGTGCAAGGTTTGGTACCACATTGTTCAACAGTCAACTGTATATAAAGTCAAGGAATAACCTGTAGTGAAATTAAAACCTCTGGGTCTCTACTAAGCCATGTGAAAAAATTGCCTTTATTCTTACACTGTAGTTGAATCTTAATAGCATCAGGTAGCCAACATATTTCAGTAGCAAAATGTAAAGTCTACTAGAAAAAAGAGAGTTGGGCTTACATCTTTTCCATTAATGCCAGCCAGACCTGGATCGCCTTTTTCTCCTTGTTCACCCTAGAAAAAAACAATTTATACAATGAAAAATATTATATATATATATATATATATATATATAAGAACCTTTACTAAGAAAAAACAAAAGAGTTACACTGTTTGGGTATTTATAAAAATGTGATTACGTTGTTAATCCCTTGAAAGAAACATTTCCTTAAAAAATAATTCTGAGTTCTAGAATCAGAGAGGGGTTTAAAGGTCCAAGAAAAGCTGCATAAAAAATGATTAGAGTAGAAATAAAACAAGGATTATTTATTTGCCTCTATAAGCAATAAGGAACTTTCTGGAGGGCAATCTGGCAATATATATCAGGGTCTTAAATCTGTTCATTTCATTTGGCTCAGTGATTTCACTTCTAAGATTGTATCATAAGGAAATAATACGAGTAGGAAAAAGAAATACAGACTAGGTTATATTACTACAGTGGGTATAAAACTGGTAGAGGAATGGTACCCAATGGATCAATATCTCACACTTATCAAGTTCTCTTAATCTTGGCATCATTGACAATCCTTTGTTTAGGGCTCTCCTCTCCATTGTAGGATGTTTAGCATCATCTCTGGCTTCTATTCACTAGAGGCCAGTAGCCAGCCTCTCCCCCAGCTCCTCTACCCTCAATCTGGAAAAATAAAAATATCTCCAGACATTGCCAAATTTCCCACAGAGGGCAAAATTGCCTCCAGGTGAGAATCACTAATATATTATATATCATGAAGGCATATATAACAGATTTGTAATATGAAATGCTACAACAGACTGGAATTATATACTATAATAAACAACATGGACTTTATTAAGAATAAATGTGCAGTCTTGTATTTAATTTAATTCTGTATAGGTTAGAGAGCCCACTTAGAAATGAAAATATTAAAGGAGCAGAAGAAAATATAAGTGAACATAGCTTAGAGCTCATGGTAAGTAAGAGGTCTTTAAGCATGGA
>NW_005881767.1:0-5588 GCF_000147115.1 Myotis lucifugus | reverse complement strand
TAGAAGAAAGCCACAAGTCGAAGAAAAGAGAGACATTCTAGAAGCTGGAAAAGGTAAGAAATTAATTCTCACTTAGAGCTTCCAGAAAGGAATGCAGCCTGCTGACACCTGGAGGTTAGCCCATTGAAATCCATGTGGGGTTTTTGACCTTCAAATCTGTAAAATGATAAATTTGTGTTTTTTTAAGGCACTAAATTTCTGATAAATTGTTATAGCACTGATAGAAAATGAATACCCGCCCCACCCCCACACACACTTCATCTCTTTGTTCTAATTAATCCTTTAAGCTGAAATTTGCTATGAATCTACTTGCTATATGAGTCACGAATTTATAGTTCAACTGCAGAGTCTTTCTGGAATTTTCACTCTTTTCTTTAAAAACAAATCCAACAAAAATATCTAATAAGCATAACCAATGATGTGGTATAAGGTTAATACTGATTTTCTTGGCATGTGGCAAAGTTCCAAAACTCTACTTGTTATTGGTAGTAGCTTCCTAGCTTACTCTGTACTAAGCATGCCTCCAAACCGTCGAAACACCGGTTCTCAACCTGTGGGTCGTGACCCCTTTGGCGGTCGAACGACCCTTTCACAGGGGTCGCCTAAGACCATCCTGCATATCAGATATTTACATTATGGTTCATAACAGTAGCAACATTACAGTTATGAAGTAGCAACGGATATAATTTTATGGTTGGGTCACAACATGAGGAACTGTATTTAAAGGGCCAGAAGGTTGAGAACCAAAATGGATTAGCTTACTTGATTTAAGGTCTACCTCCATACAACTTTCTTAACTTTCTCCATTGGAATTAATTATTTTACTCTTATTTTATTTGTTTATTTATATTTCTAATGTACTTTCCAGAGTCAGCCTTATATTTAGTGGAAAATTTACTCTCCACATATCCCAGCTATACTAAAGCATACAATACCACTATACAGAGAGAAAGATGAATGGATGTATTCGTCAAGAGGTATTTGGTTAGTCAACTATACTTTAATAAAAAATTTTAAAAAGTGATTTAAAAAAACCACATATGCTTGGTTACACTGTGGAAAATACCAACCCCAAATCTCTAGTAACTTATACATGACAAGCTTTATTTCTCAACCATGCTAAATATCCACATTACTCATCATTGTGACATAAGGACTAGTGGGACTGGGGGACCACTCCTCATGATGGCTCTTAAATCTGCCATCCTAAAATGACACACTCCAGTTGTAATTATTGGCTAAGGAAAGCCGCCTTAGCAATCCTGTATGCGATAGGGTTCAGGAAATATACAGGTATACCTCCAGCATATTGCCGGTTCGAGTCTACACCATTGCAGTAACACTAGTATCACACTAAAGCAAGTTGTGATCTTTTTGCTGGCTCAGGACCTTGCCTTCAATGAGCAAAAAGTGACATCTGTGAAGTGCAATAAAGCAAGGTGCATTGAAAGAAGTTATGCCTGTAGTCTTCCATTTAGGAGGGGCAGCAAATACTTAGAAACAATGCCTCGGTCTTCCACAGTGAACTTGATTTCCCTGGAAAGGTGTTTTAGAAACACAGTGTGTTTGTGTAGCCCAGTGGGCAGAAGAACAATGTGATTCAAAGGTCTTTGCTATGTGATGTTGTATTTGTGTATGGGGAGTGGGATGGAGCCTGTGGAGGTAAAAAGAAAGAATGAATTTTGAGCAGTTTCTGTGTCTGACATACTTGTGAAAGAGGGAGAAATATCCTAAGAGGAATTCACGAAGCAGACTCTGTGGTCGGCAAACTGCGGCTCGCGAGCCACATGCGGCTCTTTGGCCCCTTGAGTGTGGCTCTTCCTAAGCCTTAGGAGTACCCTAATTAAAATAATAACAATGTACCTACCTATATAGTTTAAGTTTAAAAAATCTGACTCTCAAAAGAAATTTCAATTGTTGTACTGTTGATATTTGGCTCTGTTGACTAATGAGTTTGCCGACCACTGGTAGAAGTTTGCTTATGAATGCATAGTAATGTCCCTTTAAAGAAATCAGCTACAAAGAGCCCCATTATTATTATTTTAAAATTTTTATTGAATTTCTTGGGTTGACATTGGTTAATAAAATGATATAGGTTTCAGGTGTACAATTCTATAATACATCATCTGTATATTGTGTTGTGTGTTCACCACCCAAAGTCAAGTCTCCTTTCATCAGCATTTATCCCCCCTTTATCCTCTTCTACTTCTTCCACCTGCTTTCCCTCTGGTAATCACTGTACTGTTGTCTGTGTGTAGGAGTTGTTTTTTGTTTGTTTTGTTTTGTTTGTTTTCTTTGCTTAATCCTTCCACCCTTTGCACCCATCCCCCAAAACCCTGCACCTCTGACAGCTGTCAGTCTGTTCTCTGTATCTATGAGTCTGTTTTTATTTTGTTTGTTTAGTCTGTCCATTAAATTCCACATATAAGCGAAATCATATGGTAGTTGTCTTTCTCTGATTGGTTTATTTCACTTACATAATGCTCTCCAGGTCCATTCATGCTGTCAAAATGGTAAGATTTCCTTCTTTTTTCATGGCTCAGTAGTATTCCATTGTGTAAATGTACCACAGCTTTTATATCCACTCATCTACGGATGGGAACTTGGGCGGCTTCCAAATCTTGGCTATTGTAAATAATGCTGAAATGAATATAGCAGCGCATCTACTTTCAAATCAGTGTTTTGATTTTCCTCAGATAATATTCCCAGAAGTGGGATCACTGAGTCATAGGCAATACTGTTTTTGAGGTAACGCCATACTGCCTTCCACAGTGGCTGCATCAATCTGCATTCCCACCAGCAGTGCACAAAGTTTCCCTTTTCTCCTCATCCTTACCAACACTTGTTTGTTGATTTAGCAATGATAGCCATTCTGACAGGTGTGAAGAGCCACATTTTTAAGGCCTCTGGAGTTAGACTGCTGCTTATTTGAATGTGTGCTTATTTGAGTGCTTATTTGAAGACACTGGGTCTAAAATAAGTCCTACTATCTTTGACTTCTGTGCATTTTTGGAGGTTTGCTCTTTTCAGTTAAGTTTGCCATTAAATAGTGAATGTCTTGAGATTAAGGGAAAAAATCAGTAACCAAATAAACAATAAGTGGATAATAATGAAATAAAAATGGCAAAATAAGTTCTTTTTGAGCAGTGGTTATACATCAGAAGATAAATTTTCTAAAGATACTCTCATTGTGAATACAGGGTGGGGCAAAATTAGGTTTACAGCTGTGAGTATACAGAGTTGATTCTTGTATTATTTATTATTTTCCCTATGAACAACTGTAAGCCCACTTTTGCCCCACCATGTATTAATGGACAAGAAATTAGGAGATATAAAATAAGAAGAAAATCACCCTCAAATTTGAAAATAAAAGCCTGAAAAAGAAATACCAAGCATATATGAACTAAATATAAATCAAAAGAGTTGACATCTCAAAATTCACATTGTACAGAGGCATTTGGAAAATGGCTACTTGCCTGATTTGGGGGGAGAAGTGGAAAATAAAACAGAAGGAGAGAATGAATCTCTGTGTGCACCTGCCTGGAATAAGTATAATCCAACATCCTGAGCACACCTCTTCCCCAAAGTCCACGTTCCGAGAATATACTCTCACCTTGACTTTCAAGTCATACACATACTGAAGATTTATTTTTATCACTGTTACTTCATGTTATATTCAGTGAAAGCAGTGGCAAGATTTATTGTTATTTTTTCAATCATACAAGAGGGATGAAATGGAGAGACAGGAATTTGAATTAATTACTGAGGTTGAAGCAGGCAGCAATAAGGTCAGGAAGGATGGTATTTGAAAATGTAAATAGAAAGGAAGGTATAAATAGGAGAATCAAGAGACTGGGAGTTGAACCAAGAGATTATAGTGATAGTCCTGGCATATGGTGAAAAATGTTTGGTTTTGCTATTGATTATCCTTACAATATAAAATTAAAGAAATTAAAGGTCAAAGAGAAAATCTGTATACATTGGCAGTACAAATATATTAACTCTGTTTCTAATAGTAAAAAAAAAAGCAGCAACAACAAAACTTAATCCAAATGCTAACAATGACATTTAATAGAGGGGCCATCCAGGTAATCATGACATTTTCTATAGTTCCAGGCTTCAAGTACTTACTGGTGTGGTATTTGTTGATAAGGAAGAATTTTTTCTTCAATGCCCAACATGGATAGACTAATTTTATTTTCCTTAAGATATCAGGGAGATACATATATTAAGAAAGTGGTATTAAGAAGCATATGGTCATCAGAACTGAAAAAGAAATAAGCACATACCCTACAACTATGTTTTTCACTTTTACATTCTTATGTCTGAAGATTTATCTGTAGGTAAAGGAATGGATACCAGAACTGTTATGAGATATTCAACTTATCCAAACAGGGATTTCTTCAAGGTGGTTCCTCATACTTTGCATTAGGAGAAATATTGAAAATTATTTGAAGCCTGGTTTTGGATGTATTCCTTGCTTAAGAGGTGGAATACTGGGGAAAAAGTGTATTTTTTTAGATTTAAACTCTTCTGAATAACTGTTTCCTTGCATTTCAAAAAAAACTAATTACCTCACAATTTCCTTTATCTACAACATGATTCATTTTTACATAAAGATTGGCTTCTATTAAAGTCATGTAGACACAAAGCAGAGACCTTGATGCTTTTCAATTACATTGATTTTAAAAATGGATTTTGTGAGAACATTGTTGAACTCAACAAGGATGATCTGAAGTCTAGGCTAAGAGTTTGCTTTTCATCCGTGTCTCTTGGCATCTCATCATGACTGGTTGGTATTCATAAGCATAGCATTGAGTGAAATTCACAAGAAGAAATATCCTTGGCTTACTCATAAGTGTCAAGGAATTCATAGAGAGATAGTCAAAGGAAAAGACAATAGAGAGATGACAGACTAGCCATAGCTTTTTGTCTTTCAGGGTCTTTTTCCCCTGAACTGCGAATTTTCAAATAACAATTTAATGTGTACAAAAGGGATGTGTGATTGTATGTATGTGTGTGCATGTGACTGAAACAAATGGTTTAAAGCAGTTGGCTTGTCTCAAAAAATGTTAAATAATAATGTGTAAAGTTAAGAAACTAACTCAACTTAGTTTGTAATATTTGCCAGTCATTTTCCACTCAATGTCTCCCTAAACTTAGTGTCTTCAGTTGTAAAAAGAGGCTAATGGGAGGCCCTAACAGTAATATTTTAATTACTGTTCTTTAAGGACATACGATACTTGTGACATACTCAATAATGTTAATTAATGCTTTGTTTTTGTTATAACATTTTTTAGTCCTCACCTGAGAAAATAGTTTTATTTTATTTTATTTTTTAGAGAGAGAGGAAGTAGGGGGAAGACACACACACACACACACACATACACACATACACACACATTACATATACACACATTTATGTGATATATAAATATTGATCAGTTGCTTTCCCGTAGGAACCCTGATCAGGGATGGATATCTTCAACCTAGGTATGTGTTCTGATAGAAATAGTCCTGTACCTTTCATATTCTCCAACCATCTGAACCAACCACCAAGGCTTACCTTAAATTGTTTAAGCATGTAA
>NW_005881766.1:0-5588 GCF_000147115.1 Myotis lucifugus | reverse complement strand
TCACAGTTAAAAAACTAAAGATAAAGGGAATTGGTAACTGAGGACATGCTATCACATAGATAAACCTTGAAAATGATATCTACATGAAAGAAGCCAGATACAAAATACCACATATTATAAATCCCGCTCATATGAAAATGTTCTGAAATCGTGATGATAGTTGTACATCTCTGTTAATATACTAAAAGCTATTAAAATATATACTTTAAATGGGTGAATTGTGTGGCATGTGAATTATATCTCAATAAAGCTGTTAAATTTTTTAGTTAGTTTTAAATCTAGGATCACATTTATTTGAACTTATGAAGACCTTAGGTGGTATCCAGTAAATTTTGGAACTAGATTCTGGTGACACATTGGAAAAGTAAGAACAAATAAATGAAAAGACTGAGATTTAGAACACTGGCAGGGGCTGGTCAGGACGGTCTGTGACTGGGTGTGGCAGCTCTCCAGTCATGGTGGTGAGAACAAAGGAAGATTATTAAGCACACTAGCTTGAAGTCCATCAGACCTTTATTCTGGTCCTTATCATTTTCTTTGTCTCTGCCTCCAGGCTGGAAATGGAATTGTAGGATTTGATAATCAATATAGCAATGAATAGATGCAATTCTTTTGTTTATTTGTTTGTTTGTTTTTATTATTATGGGATCTTGGAGAAAAACACATCTTGTTTTTAAATAGTTTCAGAGAGGGGGGCTCTAGTCTTTCTCAATATGACCCTTTCTGATATTTTAACTTACCTCATCACAGAATATTTATTTCTAACCTAAATCCTGACTGCTGTCATTTAGCCTAAATCCTTTAGTTCAGTAGGTGCTAGTGTAAAATTTTTATTTATAGTTTTGAAAGGGTGCAGGAAATATATTTGAATGATTTTGACTGCTGACAAGCCCTAATAACTGATAGTCCCAGGCATCGAACTGAATGTCCTTTAGCGGGGAATGGCTATTTTGAGGGGACAATACAGAAACTGGAAAAAACTTTTTTCATGCAGGTGTGATTTTATGATGGAATTTTATGATTGAAACCAATCAAGTGTCCTGTATATGGTTTATGATGTTATCAGCTTCTAGGCTAAAATTTCTTTCTCATTATTCATGTTTATTTGGCTTAAAGCAAATTAAAAATCAGACAAGAATATTGTGATGTAATTCTGATTTTGCAGATGTAATCTGACACCTGAACAACTTCAGAGAAGTTGACTTCTTTTATTTGTGCTATTTACAGTTCTGTTCTGAAAAATGCTTTTGCTTTTTCAAAGGTAGATATTGTGCTTATCTGTATGGCTTGTGCAATTTGGAGCACTCTAGCAGCACTTGATATTAATGGCAAACAAGAAAAGCTCTGCATATTAGAGTTATTTTCTAGCTTCATAGATTTTAAAGATGGGATTTTAAAACTTAGTCCACTCCGAAGAAGAAATTGTAGCGGGAGTTCTTAGACCATGGTATCTATTGTATTTTTTTTTCAGAGAGAGATAGCTCATCTGAACTAGGCCTTGACCTATTAGTATTGGGTATATTGCCGTAAGGCTGTGGTCTGTGGGCTGAGGTGAGTGTGCTGGTGCAAGACAGCACCAGGTGTTAGACCGGTGGAGTCAGACCTGACCTTGGTTCAGCAACCTCTGTACTTGAGTTACAGCTAAGAAAGAATTCAGAGCCAAGACTCAAACTATAAGAGAAAGTTTATTTAAAAGTCACAGAGGTAGAAGTGAGCCATAGAAGAGATAGGCTTAATAAACAAGTTACAGAGGCAAGTTACAGCTTCCCTTGAAGCTGAGGAGAAAGAGAGGCAAGAAAAACACACCTTGAGAAAGGAGGTGGGGAAAGGTGAGAGAGTGTTTCATAGAGAGAGCTGAGCTTGATGTTTCTTTTTTTAAATACTTTTTTCTTCAATTTGTACAGCAAGTGGGGTAAAATTCATGAAAGAAGTTTGTGTTATTCCCTTCTGAAGTCCCAATTTGTTATCATGCATGGTAAGTGCCAGAAACAGGTGTCCCTTTTAGAGAGATGTTAGAGCACCTGTCACCTGCACCGCTTTCTTGTGAGCAGTCACCTTTCCACAGCAATATGTGGACCTGGCCCTGATCCAGTATGATTGGCCCAGTTGTGAGCATTAGACCAAAAGGCAGCATTTATATGCTGATGAGTTTATCCCTTTCAATGTTGACCTCCCAAATCCCCTGGCCCTATGCTTTATAATCAGCATGCTCACACACATGTGTTCCCCTCTGCCCATTTTCTGTCTTTTTCTACATCTCCAGGCCTTTCTTATTTTCTGTTTATACCACCATTCCATCTACTTACTACCAGTGCCTGATTTTCTACCGTTTTTTGCACATTAGAAATCAGTATCTATGAATGTTAATATCAAATTTTGATATTGTAAATGTATAGCAATTGTGAATGGATAACATCTCTGCTTGGCATAGATGATAAGACTCCAACTTGATGTTTGTTGATGATCTCTTCATTAGTAATTTGTTTTTTTGAAACTTGAATTTGTATATATCATTAATTTAGCTGATACATAGAGAGCTTATGTTGAAAATCAGTCTCAGCTTCCAAAATGATACTTTTAAAACATGAATTTTAAATTACATCTATCACAACACAAATCAGAGGCTCAGACAGATAGTGTAGGTTTGTGTTTGATTATGGTAACTGGTAACAGGTAATCACTTATGACTGTGCATGATGCACACATGCATAGCCTTTTGTTGTGTAGGATGTGGCCTCTGCAGGGAATTGTATCAGTCTGGGCTTTGTCAGGAAGCAGTAACATGAGTATTTTGGGCATGGGAGATTTCTTATAGGAAACTAATAGCCCGATGCATGAAGATTCATGCAAGAATGGGCCTTCCTTCCCCTGGCTGCCTTTTCACCTTCGCTCTGGCCTGGAGCTGCCTTTCTCCCTTCCCATGCTGCCCAGAGGCCTGGATCAGCTGGGGCTGTGCAGAATGCCTGCGTCCCACCCCTGGCTGCTCAGGGCCTGCTATGCAAATTAACCCACCATCTTTGTTGGGTTAATTTACATACTCACTCCTGATTGGCTGTTGGGTGTCATGAAGGTACGGTCAGTTTGCATCTTTCTGTTTTATTAGTGTAGATGTGTGAGGAACTGGGGAAGAAATGTAGTGAAGAGGAGTTGGAGGATCTGAAAAGGAGTAACTAAGCAGTATTCCTGAAGTACTAGCCAAGATAGACAAGTCAGAGCTTGCAGGGGAAGGCTGCATTCCTGATCTGAGGAGCCAAACTCTTCCAGTTCCAAAGTGGGACCATGGAAAAGTCTTTGGGAAGGTGTTTCTGTGTGGCTGCTACCTCTTAAGGTCCACAGCTGGGTGATGTAGCTGGTGGTGTTCCTGGGGCCACTGTTGGCCAGCAGGGTCATAATTTGGCAAGAAGAGCTGGACACAGAACAGAGGAGATTGAGGATGAGCTGGGACCTACCAGGCTACCATGTGTGGCTGGAACCACCTACCTTCCAAGAGTAAAGGCTGCTGCTTCACTTCTGTCTTCCAAATCTTGCACAGATTCTTTTTTTTCTTTTCTTTGGCCAACTTTAAAATAGAATCCTTAAGATTCTTAGTTTAACCAAGATGGCTTAGCACAGCACAGGACTCTTAGTTTTCACAGGGCTCTGTAGGACAGTAGAGTTATTGTTTGCGGTTTAGAACCAGCACCATATTAGGACTATCATTTGAGGATTGTTGAAAGACGCACCTGCTGAGAAATATCCACCAATCTGTCTTCAGTGGTGCCCAGAGTTCTCACCATTTATCTCTCTTTGCATTACAGTATTATGTCTATAAAAATTCCCAGTTCAAATGCATAATCTTACTGGGAGAGTTAATACCTTAAATTTTATTAGTTCATCATTTATATCAACCTTACTTTATCACTTTTTTGGCCTAACATCTGAAAAGGTTTGGTGAGAAGATGGAGAAAGCTCCAGTGTTATCCTAGAAGGTAAGGATAAGTTAAGTATTTTGGAGGAAACTCCTAAAGATATAGGAGGTATATAACTGGAGAAGAAAGTGTGCAAAAATGGAATTGGCCTACTTAACTGTATTTCCTAGTAATAATTCTACTTCTCCACTATACTGCTGAAGAAAAAAATTATAAATTGTACATGTGAGATGTTAATATTCATGTTCATAAAGTTAACAGGATCATCTTCAGTTTAACTATGCAATGATTTGTTCTTTAGTACCTGAAAAATCAACTGATTTTCAGCTTGCCTGGTCTTTACGCATACTATTTTAATTTAGCATTAGCTAAATCCATTATAAATCTTGGGAGGGAACTTTTAGACCAGGGTATTTATTAAGCTTCCCTTCCTTTCCTCTCTTCCCTTCCCTCCCCTTTTTACTTTTCTGATATAGTTCTTTAAACAAAATGCAGTGGCAATTTCTGTCTCTGACCTCTGGCAAACTGATCTTCTGCAAATTGGCTTGGGTGCTTTCCTTTCAATGGTCAAGATTGCAGGCAGAGACAGGAGTACCTGGAGGCAGCTACTCATGTTCTAGTTACTTAGAGATGTTATGTGCAAGAGCAAAACGTGATAGGTTGACATCGAGGACATTTGACGTGGGCAAGTTGTTCTAGTTTATACAGGAGACAGCAAGATAAATTAATGAGAGAAATTGACAGTCCTTTATACCGCTGGTATCAGCAGGCCTCTCAGCTAGGCTGCTGACAAAAGGTTACAGCTCACTGCCATGGAGACAGCCCACAGTGAGGCTAAAAATGATTCATTCTCAAGCATTGTTTAAGTACTTTATGCTCCGTGGTGACAGAGGAGTATCTCTTTCCGCTCCCTCCCCTCTCCCACCCCTTGCCCCTTTAGCTCACTTGTGAGCATGCATGTGCTTTCTCTCTCTAAAAACATGCAGAAGCAATAAATCAGCCAGTTTAAGAAGACCCAGCCAGCCCAACACAGATCGATTTCAGAGGGAAGTCGATGGGCTGCTAATAGAATTACAACTACCTGTCAAAACAGGGAAAACATATCTGTGACAGTGACAAAGGGCAAATCAATTTAAGAAAAGGTTTTTTTTTCTTCTTCCTGAGACATAGATGTGGAGTACATGGGTGCCTCTGAGAGTCTTTAATTGTGAACAGAAATCATATACTTGGACTGTTAAAGCTAAGGCTATGTCGACGATTCTGGGAGAGCATGCTCTTCTCTTCAAGGTGCCTTGAATGCCAAGGACATCTATCTGGCAAATCTTAATTTTCTAAGTCAACTTGATCATTTTCAGTGGCCTCACAGAACTGTTGGCAATGTGACGTTTACTAACAGCAAATTCCATGTTCTGACTTAGTTTCTTGCAAAGGGAATCTTAATCATGAACACAATTCTCAGCCTAAATCCATTGTGTATTAACATAAGGCTCTTTTAGGTCAAGGACTTGATTATTGAACACAATTTAGTATGCATTAACTTAACCCAGCACTACAGATTTTCTGCAAAACAAACAAAGAAACTGTAACATAATACAAAATATTTATTTGGTCTCTTCCCCCATTTCCTGGCCATATAGCTCCTAAAACTCTTGGGATCTCTGAAGTATCTTTTTGTATGGT
>NW_005881765.1:0-5588 GCF_000147115.1 Myotis lucifugus | reverse complement strand
TTTTGGTCACTATGCCATTTATTTCTGCTCTAATCTTTATTATCTCCTTCCTTCTGCTCACTCTCTTATTTTCTTGTTGCTCTCTTTCTAATTCTTGAGTTGTAGAGTTAGATGATTTACTACCATTTTTTCTTGTTTTTTGAGATAGGCCTGTAGAGCTATAAACTTCCCTCTCAGGACTGCTTTCATTGTGTCCCATAGGTTTTGGATTGTTGTGTTTTCATCGTCATTAGTTTCCAGGATGTTTTTAATTTCTTCTTTGATCTCATTTGTAACCCAAGCAATATTTAATAACATGCTATTCAGCTTCCAAGTGTTTGAGTATTTTGGGTTGTTTTTATTGTAGTTTATTTCTAATATTATGCCCTCGTGGTCTGAGAAGATGCTTGATATGATTTCATTCTTCTTGAATTTGTGGAGACTTTGTTTGTGACCCAATATATGGTCTATTTTTGAATATGTCCCATGAGCCCTTGAGAAGAATGTATATTCCGTGGCTTTGGGGTGAAGTGTTCTGAAGATGTCAATTAAGTCCATGTGATATAGTGAGTCATTTAGGATTGCTGTTTCTTTGCTGATTTTTTGTCTAGAGGATTTATCCAGTGATGTAAGTGGTGTATTACAGTCCCCTACTATGATTGTATTGTTGTCCGTCTCTCCTTTGATATCTTCCAGGAGTTTTTTTTATGTATTTGGGTGCTCCTGCATTGGGTGCATATATGTTTATCAGGGTTATATCTTCTTGTTGTATTGATCCCTTTAGTATTATGAAGTGGCCTTCCTTATCTCTTGTTATGGCCTTCACTTTGAGGTCTATTTTGTCTGATATAAGTTATTGCTACCCCAGCTTTCTTTTCACTTCCATTTGCCTGAAAGATATTTTTCCATCCCTTCACTTTCAGTCTGTGTGAGTCCCTTCTAATGAGGTGGGTCTCTTGTAGACAGAAAATGTATGGGTCATGTTTTTTTATCCATTCAGCCACTCGATGACTTTTGGTTGGAGCATTTAGCCCGTTTACGTTTAAAGTTATTATTGAAAGGTACTTGTTTGTAGCCATTTCTTTTTTTGTGTGTGGCTGTTTTCTTTCTGAGCTTTTTATTTCTTCTTTTTACACCAGTCCCTTTAGCATTTCTTGCATTGCTGGCTTGGGGGTGATAAACTCCCTTAGACTTTTTTTGTATGTGAAGCTTCTTAATTCCCCGGCAATTTTGAATGATAGCCTTGCTGGATAGAGTATTCTTCGATTCAGTCCTTTGCTTTGCATCACTTTGTAAATTTCTGTCCATTCTTTTCTGGCCTGATGTGTTTCTGTTGAGAAATCATTTGATAATCTAATGGGAGATCCCTTAAATGTAACTTTCCATCTCTCTCTTGCAGCCTTTAAGATTCTCTCTTTGTCCTGAACATTTGCCATGGTAATTATGATGTGTCTTGGTGTGGGTCTTTTCGGGTTCACCTTGTTTGGGACTCTGTGCTTGTGTTATGTTTTTCTTCCCCACCTCTGGGAAGTTTCTGATATTATTTCTTCAAATAGATTTTCTAACCCTTGTTCCTCTTTCTGTTGTTCTGGCACCCCTATTATTCGTATGTTGTTTCGTTTCATGTTTTCCCATAGCTCCCTTAGGCTCTTCTCCTGTCTTTTAATTTTTTTCTCCAATTGATGTTCAGTTTGGGTGTGTTTTGCTTCCCTGTCTTCTAATTCACTAATTCGGTCCTCTGCTTCTCCTAGTCTACTGTTGAAACTTTCAATGGTGTTTTTTATTGCAGCTATGTCACTCTTCATTTATTCTTGGTTCTTACATAATTTATTGATTTTTTTCATCTGTTTCTTCTTTCTTCTTGCATAAGTTGTTGATTGTTTCCTCCATCTGGTTTATGCACTCTAAGACCCTTAATCTGAATTCTTTTTCTGTCATGTTGCATGCCTCTGTTTCACTTAGCTGCTTTTCTGGTGATTCACACCTTTTCTTTCCTTTGGGGGTTTCTTTGTCTACCCATGTTTGATCATACCACCATATCTATATGTTGCGTCATTCAGTGGCTGCTCCTTGGGTGGCAGTGGCTCCTTGAGCGGTTGTGGTAGCAGCTGCTCCTCAGTTGGTAGCAGCTCCTCTGGGGGTGCTGTTCACAGTTGTGGTGGCTCCTGTGGCGGGTGGGGGGAGGCTTCACACACAGCTGCTGTTCCTCAGACAGAGGGTGTGGTGATCAGAAGGCTGCTGTTCAGTGGATCTGGGCATCTATTTATACTCTGTCTTCTAATTCGCTGATTTGGTCCTCACCTTCTTCTAGTCTACTCTTGAAGCCTTCCATTGTGTTCTTTATGGCTGCTATGTCATTCTTCATTTACTTTTTTGTAAAAGTCATTTGATTTTATTTAACTTAAATTCTTTATTGTTTAAAGTATTTCATATGCCTCCTTTTTCCACCTCTTCCTCTTTCCTCCCATACCCACCCACCAGTACATGCCCTCACCTCCCCTTCCAGTTGGTGTCTATTTGTTATGCTTATATGCATGCATACAAGTCCTTTGGTTGATCTCTTATCCCTTCAACCCCCGCCTTCCCTCATAGGTTCAACAGTCTGTTTGAGGCTTCTATGACTCTGTTTCTAGCTTTGTTCATCAGTTCATGTTGTTCATTATATTCCAAAAATGAGTGACATCATGTGATATTTATCTTTCTCCGACTGACTTATTTCACTTAGTATAATGCTCTCTCATTCCATCCATGTTGCAAATGGTAAGAATTCCTCCTTTTTCACAGTGGCATAGAATTCCATTGTGAAGATGGACAACAGTTTTCTAATTCCCTCATTTGCTAATGGGCAGTTAGACTGTTTCCAAACCTTAGCTATTGTAAGTTGTGCTGCTATAGAATCCCTCCTCCCTCCATTGATGGAGGGAGGGAGGAGGTATTACTTGGGAATCTGAATGGAGGGAGGGATGAGGTATTCCATGGAACCATGGGTGGAGGGAGGGAAGTGGTATTCCATGGGACCCTGAATGGGGGGAAGAAGTATTTTGTGGGATCCTGAAAGGATGGGGAGAGGAGGTATTCATGGAAACTTGGATGGATGGAGGAAAGAGGTATTCCATGGAACCCTGAAAGGAGAGAGGGAGGTATTTCATGGAACCCTGGATGGAGGGATGGAATAGGTATACTGTGGGACCCTGATGGAGGGAGGGAACAGTTATTCCTTCCAACACTAGATGGAGGGATGGAAGCGGTATTCGGTGGGACCCTGGATCTTAGCATACATGAGGTATTCCTTTGGACCCTGATGATGGAACGGAGAAATTCCATGGAACCCTGGATGGAAGGAGGGACAGAGGTACTCTGTGGTAACATGGATGAAGGGTGGGAGGAGGTATTCCTTGGGACTCTGAATGGAGGAAGGGAGGAGGTATTTCTTGGAACCCTGGAGGAAGGGAGGAGTTATTCCTTGGGACTGGGCAATACTGATTATGGAAATGAGCCTTATACTGGTTTTCCTATAGAGAGGGGAGTGACTTCCAAGTCACCAGTGACTGGCATGCACATTCCAGTTACAAAGCATTTACTTATGTATATTTTCTTTCATTTGTATCATAAGTGTATAGATATACTGCAGCAGAGTTCGTTTTCAATCTCCAGAGTAGATTTTTGAATGTTTGATCTGGAAGATACCCTTTCTTGAAAACCACTTCAATGACTGCATTATTGGACATGATATAGCTGCTTTCTAGAGCTTTTCTGAGCCTGGTGGTATATCTGCCCTTGCGTTTCAAATATTTAACTTTGATTTAGTAGTTTTTATTTGTTACCAAGATAACCTAAGCAAATATGTCTTTTTATTATCATCACACCTTTACCAGGCTCCACTGTAACTTCTTCTAGGATAGTAAATGACATTTTTCTCTTTATCCCTAGTACAGATTCCACTGACAAGGAAAGATGAAAGGGTAAAAGGGATAAAATAAATATAATTGCCTGGATAGAAATACACACTAATGAAGGCTGGTACCACAAGTATCACTTCTCACCTGAAAGTTTTTTCTCTTTAATTTGCAGGTTTTTAATTCCTTATAACAAACTTTATAAGACTGTGTTCAGTATCAGCCAGTGCCACAAAATATTAGCAGATATTCAGTGAAAAATGGGGATATATATATATATATATATATATATATATATATATATATATAATTAGGTATATATACCATCTAATTAGCAGGATTTTTTGGTTTGGTTTTTCAGTTTTTGTTTACTCTAAGAATTTTATGTCTTTAGTATAAACAATATATACATTGTGAACTTATAACATGTTCAATATTTACAAGCATTCTCATCATAGGAATCTTTTTCTACCAAATTTCATAGAACAGTATTCAAAAAAAAAGCTTTGAAAACAATGTTAAATGATCTCATGCGTTGTTTCAAAATCACATACCTGGTAGCTAAACCTCAATCATTTTCATTAAGAAGTCACTATGAGAAATTGTAATGTTTGCTGGGAATATTCCAGCACAGTAAGTTTTAGGACAATAAATGTAATGCAAGGCCCTCACCATGACAGTGGGTAGATATAACACCTATCCATTTTGTTTCCTAGTGGATAACTTCTAACATATTTTCCCATCCTATTCTAATTTCCATATCTAAATGGATGGCTTTCTGGCAATGATATATTGATATTTTTTCAGTACTTAAGAGTTGAGAGAAAGGTTGTTAAATATCTTATATTCTTAACTTGCCTCTCTACCTATGTATTTATTATTTTCATCAGCAGCAGAATTCTTCACTTTCATTTTCCAGACTAGATTGCTGAATTTTGGTAATACTCCTTTGAGTCAAAAGCAGTCTATTACTGTATTTTGGGGAATAAAATGCTGAAATTACTAAAAATTCAGACATTTATGAGGAAAAAATCCCACAAGGTATATATGCTATAAAGCATTTTATTAATAAAGTACAGTATTATTAAATGAATATATAATGTATTATATGTCAACTGTAATTAAAAACTAAAAAAAAAAAGAAGAAGAAGAAGAAGAAGAATACACAACCCTAACTGGTTTGGCTCAGTGGATAGAGTGTTGGCCTGCAGACTGAAGGGTCCTGGGTTTGATTCATGTCAAGGGCATATGCCCAGATTGTGGGCTCAATCCCCAGTAGGGGCATCCTGGGGGCAGCCAATCAATGATTCTCTCTCATCATTCATATTTCTTTTTTAAAAATATATTTTATTGATTTTTTACAGAGAAGAAGGGAGAGGGATAGAGAGCTAGAAACATCGATGAGAAACATCGATCAGCTGCCTCCTGCACACTCCCCACTGGGGATGTGCCCACAACCAAGGTACATGCCCTTGACTGGAATTGAACCCGGGACCCACGAGCCCGCAGCCAACGCTCCATCCACTGAGCCAAACCAGTCAGGGCTCATCATTCATATTTCTATCTCCCTCACTCTTCCTCTCTGAAATCAGTAAAATACATATTTTAAAAAAAAGAATACAGAAATACATCATGAGTGCTTCAATTAAAGAATTGAAGGCCCGGTACACAAAATTCATGCGTTGGGCGAGGGGCTCCCCTCAGCCCAGCCTA
>NW_005881764.1:0-5588 GCF_000147115.1 Myotis lucifugus | reverse complement strand
CCCCACCTCTGACAACCACAAATTCTCTCTCTTTTTTTTCTACGCGTTTTGTGTTTTTAAATTTTACCTATCCTGGAAGTGAAACCATACAGTATTTTGTCTTCCTCTGACTTATTTTCACTCCCTGGCATTTCTAAAAGCCATTTAGTATTACTACTCATCAAAGTCATCCATTCTAGTACCGTGGGAATTGTGAATAACAATGAATTAGCCACAACTCACATTTATGGCCCTTAACTTCACCTTCAAAACAGCCAAGTCAAAATTGTTAGAAACATACTACCTACCAAGACTGAATCTGAAAAAGTAGAGCGTGTACACAGACATTACCAGTAAGGAGATTGAATCAGTAATCAAAAAGCTCTAAACAAACAAAAATCCAGGGCCAGATGAGTTCATTGGTTAAGGCTATTAAAAGAAGAATTAATACCAATCCTCCTAAAATCTTCCCCCCAAAAATAGAAGAGGAGAGAACATTTCCACACTCATTTCTGAGGCCAGCATTACCCTGGTCCCACAATGAGAGAGAGACACCACAAGTAAAGAAAAGTACAGGTGACCATCCCTGATGAACATAGATGCAAAATTCTCAACAAAATGTTAGCAAACTGAATTCAGCAATACATTAAAACTACCACACCACGGGATCAAGCGGGAAAACAATCCCATTTTAAAATGGGCAAAGGATTTGAGTAGATATCTCTCCAAAGAGGACAGACAGATGGCCAACAGGCCTGATGAAAAGGGGCTCAGTATCCCTAACCATCAGTGAAATACAAATCAAAAACCACATTGCCCTGGCCAGTGTGGCCCAGCGGATAGAGTGTTGGCCTGCAACCTGAAGGGTCCCGGGTTTGATTCCGGTCAAGGGCACGTACCTCGGTTGCAGGTTCCTCCCCGGCCCGGGCCCTGGTCGGGGCTTGTGCAGGAGGCAACCAATCGAGGTGTTTCTTCCACATGGATATCTCTCTCTGTCTTTTCCTCTCTCTTCTACTCTCTCTAAAAACCAATGGAAAAATATCCTCGGGTGAAGATTAATAATAATAATAAATCAAAAACCACAGTAAGCTATCACCTCATGCCTGTTGGAATGGTTACCATCAAAAAGACAAGAGAGAAGTGCTGGTGAGGAGGTGGAGTAAAGGGAACCCTTGTGTACTGTTGGTGCGACTGCAAGTTGGTGCGACCACTATGGAAAACAGTATGGAGGTTCCTCAAAAAATTTAAAATAGAACTCCCATCTGAACCAGCAAGTCCATTTCTGGGTGTTTAGTCAAAGAAAACAAAACATTAATTCTAAAAGTTATATGCACCCATACTCATAGCAGCATTATTTACAATAGCCAAAACATGAAAGCAACCTAAAGTGTCCATCCATAGATGAATGGATAAACAATGTGGTCACTCACACACACACACACACACACACACACACACCATTTGATTCCTGGTCTCTCTCTCACACACACACACATACACCATTCGATTCCTGGTCTCTCTCTCTCTCACACACACACACACACACACACCATTTGATTCCTGGTCTCTCTCTCACACACACACACATACACCATTCGATTCCTGGTCTCTCTCTCTCTCTCACACACACACACACACACACACACACGCACACACACACACACACATACATATACACACACACCATTTGATTCCTGGTCAAGGGCACCTGCCCAGGTTGCAGGCTTGATCCCCACTAGGGGTATGCAGGAGGCAGCTAGTCAATGATTCTCTCTCATCACTGATGTTTCTCTATCTCTCCCTTCCTCTCTGAAATCAATAAAAATAAAAATAAAAAAGAACAAAGGGAGGTCACAGGATGATACTGTTAGGGTTCTGTGGCCTGGACACCAGTTACTTTAGGCAGGTGTTTCTGTGCTCCTTCTGCAAACATCACATTCTATTTTGAACTGTTGAGAAATCAAACATTTCATTATTGTGTTTCTTTATTGCCTACATATAGTTTAAGTTATGCCTCAAGCCTCATCTAAAGTTTTATAGGGAGAAACCAAGATGGCGGCATAAGTAAACACCGGAGTTTGCTGCCTCGCACAACCACTTCAAAAATACAACTAAAAGACAGAACGGACATCACCCAGAACCACAGGAAGGCTGGCTGAGTGGAAATTCTACAACTAGAAGGAAAGAGAAAAGCATACCGAGACTCAGAGGAGGTGCGGTGCGAAAGTAAAATACTAAGGTACAGAGGCGCACTCGGAGCAGGCTGGTGGCTGAGGGTGCGGTTGTCTTTTTCAATAGGGAGGGAGACTCAGGCTCTGAGCTCCAGTTCCAGGAGAGTCTCTGGGGACCCAGACTCATACGGTAGAAGCGGGACTGTCTGGCATCGGTCTGAACTCGAGGGCAGCTTTCTCTCGGAGGTACTTGCAGCAATTGCTGGGACACTGAGAAGCGGGGCCTCTGAAGGCAGGACTGAGAGCAGCCATAACTGCTCGCTCCGCCCGCCCTGTTGATCCCCAGGGACCCGCCCAGCCCAAGCCTTGCACTGAAGCGTTTCCTGGATAGCCTCAGGCAGAGGCTAGATTAGCACCTCCCTAGAGCTCCAGGACAGAAGTTCTCCCACTGCAGACACAGCTGATTCTCACAGCCAATTGGCCTGGAGGCCAATCCCTCCCAGTATTACTTACAACAATCAAGGCTTAACTACAACAAGACTGTGCACAAAGACCACAAGGGGGAGCACCAAGAGTGTCCTCCTCAGGTAACTGGGGAGGCTGAACCACTGGGCCCCAGAGGACGCTTAGCACAGAAAACCACTTTATCAACACAGGGAAGCATAAAAAATGCGGAGACAAAGAAACAGGACACAAATGACAGAAATGGAGGAAAGCAAACTGCTGGATATAGAGTTCAAAACCACACTTTTAAGGTTTTTCAAAAATTTTCTAGAAACCGCCGATAAACTTAATGAGACCCTCAAGAAATCTAGTGAGACCCTCAAGGTTGTGATAAAGGACCAACTAGAAATTAAGCATACACTGACTGAAATAAAGAATATTATACAGACTCCCAACAGCAGACTAGAGGATCGCAAGAATCAAGTCAAAGATTTGAAATACGAAGAAGCAAAAAACACCCAACTGGAAAAGCAAAATGAAAAAAGAATCCGAAAATACGAAGATAGTGTAAGGAGCCTCTGGGACAGCTTCAAGCGTACCAACATCCGAATTATAGGGGTGCCAGAAGAAGAGAGAGAGCAAGATATTGAAAACCTATTTGAAGAAATAATGACAGAAAACTTCCCCTACCTGGTGAAAGAAATAGACTTACAAGTCCAGGAAGCGCAGAGAACCCCAAACAAAAGGAATTCAAAGAGGACCACACCAAGACACATCATAATTAAAATGCCAAGAGCAAAAGACAAAGAGAGACTCTTAAAAGCAGCAAGAGAAAGACAGTCAGTTACCTACAAGGGAGTACCCATAGACTGTCAGCTGATTTCTCAACAGAAACTCTGCAGGCCAGAAGGGAGTGGCAAGAAATATTCAAAGTGATGAATGCCAAGAACCTACAACCAAGACTACTTTATCCAGCAAAGCTATCATTCAGAAGTGAAGGTCAGAGAAAGAGCTTCACAGATAAGAAAAAGCTAAAGGAGTTCATCACTACCAAACCAGTATTATATGAAATGCTGAAAGGTATCCTTTAAGAAGAGGAAGAAGAAGAAAAAGGTAAAGATACAAATTATGAACAACAAATACACATCTATCAACAAGTGAATCTAAAAATCGAGTGAATATATAATAATCTGATGAACAGAATGAACTGGTGATTGTAATAGAATCAGGGACATTGAAAGGGAATGGACTGACTATTCTTGGGGGGGAAAGGGGTGTGGGGGATGCGGGAAGAGACTGGACAAAAATCGTGCACCTATGAAAGAGGACAGTGGGTGGGGAGTGAGGGTGAAGGGTGGGGTGGGAACTGGGTGGAGGGGAGTTATGGGGGGGGAAAGAGGAACAAATGTAATAATCTGAACAATAAAGATTTAATAATTTTAAAAAAATATTATAATGCCCCCCAAAAAATAAATAAATAAAAATAAAGTTTTATATATATATTAGATCAAATATGTCGTACAAGTGGCCTGTTGACATCATGTATGGAGTTATATGGTTTTCAAAAAATTTTTTTTCAAAAACTTTTTCATAAACTATTTTATGCCTGCACCTGTAGAAAACGGTAATCACAAATAAAAAGAGCAAACCAACAAAAATGGCACTAAAAGAAAACAAGAGAGGCAGTCACAAGTGAAAAAGTCGGAGAGAGCTGGTGGGAGCCTGAGGCGGGCGGGGGCGAGGGGCTGTGCCTCAGGGGAGAGGCTGGAGAGGCTGGTGAGTTCAGGGTGTGGAAGGAGCTGGTGGGGTGAGGCCCAGGGTGGCAGGTGGCAGCCCAGCCCGGCGCCTGGGTGGAGACCGGCCCGGTTTGAGGGGAACACGAGCCCGGAGTGGCTGTGAGGCGGACACCAGGGCCTGGGAGCCGCTTACCCAGGGCCAGAGGATGTGCGGGGTCCGATACAAACTGGCCCTCGACTTCATGTCCATCACAAACCTCTCCACGTACATTCCGATGTTGTGCACATTGACGGGGTCATTCAGGTTGTTGTGTTCCTCGTTCTGGAATTGTGTTAGCAACGGGGCCTTGCCTTCCCAGGAATACCCTACCCTGCGGGAGAGAGAAAGGTTAGGGGGCCCCACCCCAAGAAGGGAAGCAGCCTGGGCTCCCCGGGCCCTGGCAGGGCTCAGGCAGTCCATGGGGCAGCTCAGGACCTGCAGACTCTCCTCGGTGACCCCGTCTCCCACCAGTGCCACGGGCAGGCCAGGGGTGGGCAGGCAGGAGCTGTGCGGACAGAGGGGGCTCCGGTCCAGGCCACCCCTCCCTGGGCCCGCGTCATCAGCTTCCCATGGAGCCTACAGCCACTGAGTCCCCTCCACCACAGGGGATCACTCCTTCCCTGGGCACCTCCGAGCCTGCAAAACGGGGTGCAGGGCCATGGCCAGGGAAGCAGCCCCCTCAAGCTCCAGTCTCAGTGTCACCAGTAACGAGATTTAATGCAATGTTTCAGAAAGTAAAATTAAGGCCGGAATAATCCTGGTGAGCAAAACCTCGCGGTGTTCAACAAAGGCAGACACCGCATCGGCACTTCCCCTCCACCCCGGCCCCCACGCTTGGCACGGCTCTGACCCTGAGAAGGAGCCTGGCCCCTGCCTCGCTGGGCAGCACAGAGGCACCTGGGGTCCCGGGCCAGCCCAGGATCTCGTGGGTAACACGTACTGGAGGCCGTGGTGAGGATTCAATGACAATCATTGGTGGGAAACAGCGAGAAACCGTGCCGGGCACGGAGCGGGCCTGACCCACGGCCACGCCGGCAGTGAGCCCGCGGCGTCCCTCTCCCAGCGGCCCCTCCAGCCTGCCTGCTGGCCTCTCCTACTCACAGAGGGACGGCCACCTGTGCCCGGCCTCGCGGGTACACAGGGGCTGGCTGTACCCATGACACGAGGCCTGGGAGCTGGCGCCTGAACCAAACCTGCTCCGAATGCTCGCTAACCGCG
>NW_005881763.1:0-5588 GCF_000147115.1 Myotis lucifugus | reverse complement strand
ACAGAAGCATCCTCCAGCCCTCTCCTGCCTGCCTCCGGGTCCATATGTGCCTGCACCACAGTAAATATTTGTTGAATGCGTGAATAATGTATATTTTTAGTTCTCAGCTATTCGTTTCCTAAGACTGTAACAAATTACCTCAAATTTGGCGGCTCAAAACACAGAAATGTGTTCTCTTACAATTCTGCAGGGGGGAGTCACTGGGCTGAAATCAAGGTATCAGATGTGGTCCCTCCTGGGGTCCTAGGAGAGCATTCACTCCTTGCCTCTTCCAGCTTCCGGGGGCTCCCGGCATTCCTTGGCTTGTGGCCGCATTGCCCCATCTCTGCCTTCATGGTTACATGTCCTTCTCTTCTGTGGTTGCCAAATCTTCCTTGGCCTCCTCCTTCTTACAAGAATACAAGTTACTGCATTTAAGGTTCACCCTGAAAATGTGGGGTGGTAATCTCCCAACCTCAAGATCCTTAACTTAATCACTTCTGCAAAGCTCTTTCTTATTTTTAACCATACAAGGTAACATGGACAGGTTCCAGGGATTGTTACCTGATAGCCATTATTATTAGCCATTAGGGCAGTGATGGCTAACCTTTTGAGCTCGGCGTGTCAGCATTTTGAAAAACCCTAACTTAACTCTGGTGCCGTGTCACACATAGAAATTTTTTGATATTTGCAACCATAGTAAAACAAAGATTTATATTTTTGATATTTATTTTATATATTTAAATGCCATTTAACAAAGAAAAATCAACCAAAAAAATGAGTTCGTGTGTCACCTCTGACACGCGTGTCATAGGTTCGCCATCACTGCATTAGGGTCTACTATTCAGTCTACTACACCAAATAGAGAGGAATAATGGCAAAAGTGAACACACACACACACACACACGAGTTATTCAGGGATTTTCCCTGTGTTTTGAATGGGGGTGAGACTAAATTTCCAGCATTCACAGTATTTAAAATAAGGAAGCCAGACTCCATCCAAGCAGGTACCCAGCCCATGCTTCCTCCCCCTCTCCCCCGCCAGGCCTGGGTTTAAAAGTCCCAGGAGGATTTCAGGTTGCCTGGGGACCCAACATAAATAAGAGGCAGCATTCAGAGCGTTTCCATGGCTCTGTCACTGAGTGTGTCCACCACTGTCCATAGGAGGGTGAGAGCCTGTTGGCTTTAATGCACCGATGCCCATTCCCATTGTGAGTTAACAGTATGCAGAGTGTCCCCACCTTCCCGGTGCCCCGAAGGCAGCACTGAAAATTACCCACCTGCAGTGAAGTGTGCGGTTAAGAGGAGAAATAGGATTTAAAGCCGTAGCTCTGAGGCAGTACCAGCAGCCCAGCAGACTGATCAGGACCGTGTCCACAGCGTTTCTGCCAAGGGAGGCTAGCACCCCATCGGTTCTCCCCCACACTGGCCTGCAAAGTAAAATAACGACAGGGTCACCCACCCACAGGGTCACACATGTATGAACGTATATATTTCTTCTGAAATGATTATATTCTCAGTTCTTTACAAATAACCATGATAAGGCTTGGCACCAGGCTCAAGCCACCACAGTGGGTCAGGGGAAGATGGCGGACAGGGAGGAGGAGATATTCAGTCCATCGTAATACCTGCATGTTAGACCTGAGATAGTGGGACAATAACATGCTAAGGATGATTATGATGGTAGAACTTCAGGCTTAACTTTCTCCATAATATTTTATATACAATTAGGATTTTTCAAATGAACACATTTTTCTTTAAAATAAAAGGAGGGGGTTGGGAAGGCAGCGAGGCTAGAGCAGCAAGCTCACTCCTCCTACAGTGGGCATCATAGTGGGCAGCTTAGCAATACCAGAAGCTATGAGATAAAACACCCGTTGGAACCAACAATTTTAGTTCCAAGAATGCATCCTAAGGAAATCCTTTCCATCCAACACAATCACAGTCCTGAGTCTGCAAATATTGCTTTATCACAGAAGTTGTTTCAATGGTTTAAAAGAAAAAGGAGGTGGGTGGGTACTAAACTCCATTCATAGTAAAAAGTTGCTTTTCCCTGTAGGAATTTTGGTAATAAAGTATGTTTTAACTCTACAGTATGTGCACTTATATTATTGTAAAATGAAGCGGTTGATCTGAATTGACAAAAAAAAAATCTGAAATCACAGAGAAAATCTGAACAGAACACAAGTCATCAAAATAACCCCATTTCAAGACCACTTTTGCTCAAAGCTGGCTGCACATTGGAATCACCGAGGAGCCCCACCCCCAGAGGTTCTGATTTAGCGGATCTGGAGCCAGGCCGGACAGCAGTATTTTGAAAACACATCCCCAGATGATTCTAATGTGCAGCCAGAGTTCAAAATCACCAGACCATTGAAATAAATTGCCACATGGCAGATGATTTATAACTGTCTTTAAAAATGCAATGCCAACAGAGCGACAGTACTCAGAGTTAGTGTTCCTCTGCGGCCAGCTCATCAGGTTCTCTCTCTTTTCATCTTTATTGAAAAATACTATTAATGCAGAAAAATGCATGTATCTTAAGTGCATAGCTCAATGCATTTTCACCAACCAGCCATAGCCATGTCACCAGCACCAACATCAAGCACTCCCAAAACTCCCTTGTTCATTCCAGAGTCTTCCATGATGTTTCCTCTTCACGTTGGTGCTACTTCTCACAAGGTGTTTGAATTGTACCCAACAGATATCCCTATGATGCAAATATTTTTTCCTGAATCCATCTACCACGTTCTATCAATTTTGAATTATGAAAACTTGCATAGGAGGAAATAATTATGATCATGTATTTAGCCATAAAAAATTGATCACTCAGACTGTTTGTAATAGAAAGAACTAGGGGGGAAAGGACAGCTGCATATGTCATCACAGGATTCAATTAAACAAATTAGCTAACACCCATATGAGACTGTCTGGTTTGTCTGCTATGGCATAAATAGGATCGGATAAAAAGAGGCCTTCCTCAAAAAAAGAGATTGTTTTCCCCAGCAGAATCCTACAGTAGCAGTGTTATGAGCTGAACTTCTCCCCACCCCCCACCCCCCACCTCCGACTACCACCAACTTCATAAGAAGACCTAACCCCCAGCGCCTCAGAATGTGATGTTATTTGGGGATTGGACCTTTAAAGAACTGATAAGTTAAAATGGGGTCTTTAGGATGGTGTTCAAACGCCCCACGACCAGCTGAGGCACCGAGGGGTGAGCAAACTTCCACATCACACAGGAAAGAAGGGAGACTTAGACCCAAACTTGAACCCAGGCCTACCTAGATCCAAAGTCACGATCTTAATGCTACCCTGCATGGCTTGTAGCTTTTCTAAAGTCCTGGTTTCCGTGTTCTTTCTGATATGGAAGAGGAGGCAGTGGTAGGTGGGATGGGGACACCCCTGTTTTCATGCCCATTGTCCTCTGCCCTAGACCAGATGGATGCATTCCATGGAGAAGAACAAACTTCTTATAAAGCCATGACTCATAAAGCTGAAATTTCCCACATTCACAGCCTTATTACTTCCACGTACCTTTTTTATCCTTTCACCTACGATTTAATTTTTCTGTCTAGCGACTCTACAGCAAGCTCCCATTAGCACCGAGAGCCATCTACCCACTCAGTTGAGCTTGACTCATGCACCATATGTGCCCCAGTTTACCCACGTGGCTCCAGGCACTCGCATTTTCTCACGGTCTCCTCCGCGGGCCCCCAGGGGGAGGCAATGGCATCCTGAACCTGCACCCCCATCAGCAGCGCCACCACCCCCTTCCCGGCTCACAGCACTCTGGATGCTATAATTAAACAAACAGGGTTATTTGTGACATCCTGGTTTACACATCAACAAGTTATTTTCTCTGATTTTGCTATGGATGCATTTGCTCTGCTTACATTAAACAAAAACGTCTCACCCAAAAACGCAGAATAAGCAAGGCGGAGGCAACACGGCCCAGCAGCTGCCTCCATCCCCACGAGGCAGGACCGACTCCCTTTCCCAGACTCCCCGCCTCAAAGAGGCCAAGCCAGGCGGCTGGGGAGCAAGCGGCCATCGGGGGTCAGAGCCTTTTTGTCCTCAAGAAATGTCCCAGCTCTTTACAATGGCTCACTCGGCCCTTCAGATCCAGCCCCAAAGTGACTACACTAAAACTTAAAGAATTGAATCTACTCCCCAACAGGAACTTGCTGTTTGGGGGGCATTGCTTTTGTTGTCCTGAAACTGTGACACAGTTGTGACCCCCAAAGCCCAGCCTCACCATGAAGACAGAGGATGTGATGGCTGCGTGGAAGGTGACCACTTTGCAAGCACCGCTCAGGACTGTCGGCAGGGCACAGTGTGAATATCTGCACCCTCTTTTCTCCCCCCTCTCCCCCTCTTGTTGGCCTCGATTTGCAGGCTGTGTAATTCAAGTCATTAATTTTTTCCATTCAGTGCACTGCCAATTTCTTCTCATTTTGTTCCTGGAAATCTCTTGTGTGCATCTTCTAAATTTAAAATAAACACATTGTACATGATTGGACAACCAGACAACACTGAGCAATCATACATCCTCATTGATTCTGAGGATGTATTCTCCGAGAACGTGAGTGGGGAAAGATCTCCGCATGTTCCGGATGAAATGCTAACTGGGACACGTTGCCCTCGTGTTCTCCCTGTAAGTGTCGGCCTTTAGAATGTTTCCCCTTAAGATCTCACTTGAACAATGAGAGGTTCTTGCACCAAAAATAGACATCCCAATTGTTCTAGTTACAACCATTTTCTGCTGGCAGGGTTGAGTGGAAAGAGCTTAAGTATGGGTCTCAAGAGACGAGAGATCTGGCCGCAAACCCACCTTTAAGAGGGTGTATAATAGCAAAGAAATGCTCACATTGTGGACTGCAGTTATGCAATTCAGAGGTTGGCCTAGATCTTTTTTTCCTCTCCAAAATATGGGATGCATCCTTGAGATATACTCGAGATGATTTTTTTTAAGGACAGAAATATGACATTAAATAACAACAGGTCTTGTGGAAAGGGACAGAAAACACACCCTAAAGAATCTATTTGTTTGCTTACCTTTCCTGGTCCTCTTGTTATTAGATGGGGCCATGTGACTAGCCCTGGCCAATGACATGTGAGCAGAAATGATGTGCGTCACTTCCAATCTGAGACGTGGGAAGCCCGTTCACAAGTCTCCAAATTCTCCTTCCCACACGTGATGACAGAGGGCGCCAGGTGATGCAGCTCCAAGGCAGGGGTGCCTTCATTAGCCTAGAGCCCTGAGTGACAGGGTGGAGGAGAGCCTGGCCAACCTGTGTGGGACACAGCACGAGTGAGAAATGTGTTTTAGAACAGAGGTTACTTTTAATACAGCACATTTCAGCCTGACTGATAGAAATCACATAGTGAAAAAGTCATTTCCTTTTCTATTCAACTTAATACTTCTGATTTTGTCAAGGAGAACGACTGTTGACGATAGTAGGTTTTTAACACTTCTCTTACTCTTATAATCCCAGAGTTCAACTACATGAGAGCAGACTTTGGGCTCAGTACCTTTAGCAGGCAATAAATCCCAGTGTATTAGTCTGCTAGCACTGCCATAACAAAATACCACAGACTAGGGGGTT
>NW_005881762.1:0-5590 GCF_000147115.1 Myotis lucifugus | reverse complement strand
GGGAGCTGCTGTTTGACTGAAGGTTCTGATCAGGTGCGGTCCCCACTGGTGCTGCAGTCTGTGAGGGCTGAGGGCTAGACTGTTTCTGAGCGAGTGACTGAGCTCATCGCTCATGTGTCTTTTTTTTTTTTTATCTGGCCCAGCTTTAGCTCTGAGGCCTCGCATCTGAAAACATCGATACAATGTTGCTAAAGCCCGGTTGAATGAAAGCCGGTTTCTGGAGTTTTGTTTATCTTCTTATTTGCAACATAGTACATAGTTGCTTAGAGTTGGAGCTCAGAGGCCGGCAAGTCAGGCGGGGAACATTGGAGTCCTCCTTCACTGCAGCAAGCAAGCCTCATGTTCGCTTCCTGCTGCCTGGCTGCCGGCCGCCATCTTGGCTGACAGTTAATTTGCATATACTCACTGATTAGCCAATGAAAAGGGTCGTATGCTAATTACCATGTTTCTCTTTTATTAGTGTAGATATTTTAACTTTTATTCCCATCCTCAATGGGGATCACCTCAGAGAATGGAACTAGCATTCACTCAGTTGATCAGGCAAAAACCCTAGAGATTATCATTAATTATTCTGTTTCTCTCTTTTGATATACAATTTATTAGTAAGTCCTTTGGACCCTATCCTCAGAATATTCCAAATTTAAATACTTTGCCCCTTTCTCAGCTTGCCTCCTTGTCCATTTGCCATAAAATTGCTAAGTAACCTGTACCTCTCCCCACCCTGAGAGTCAAACAAAAAAATGTTCATTGCAATCGGCTTCTCCTTTATTGAGAAAATACAAAATATTTTCTGTAGTCTGTAGTTCATTCTGAGGTATTGATTATGATAATATATGTATATGCAAAAGAAATACAGTGATGGATTTAATATTCTGTTACCTAGATTTTTTCTAATAGTTGAATGTTTATTTGAATGTCCCAAAATGAAATCTTAGTTATTTAAACTTTTATTTTATTATTTTGTGATTTGTATGTTATCTAAACTATCCATAAAATGAAACATTTTATTCAAAAAAATTTAATCAGGATTTTTTCCAATTTTCACATAAATATTAACCTAAGTATTTTTTAAGGAATCTAAAGTGAATAATGATAGACTAGTACTAAAAACATCTCTAAATAGGAAGTAACAATTCTCAAGATCTACAACTGAAGCTAAACTTTGAATTGGTTGGAGTTTTTTATTCATTTTATAGCTTTTTAAAAAGTTTATCTTTATTGTTGAAAGTATTACAGATACTCCCCCATTTGACATTATTCTTAAGTATTCCAGAATAGTACCGTGGTTGGAGACTTGTGGGGATTACAGCTGCTGGTAAAAGAACACACAGTTGATCTTGATCCAGGAGGAATTAACAATCTACTGAGATGCACTGACAGGTAAATGACAAGGACAGGTGTTCAGGCTGCAAGGAGGGAAACGCAGCAGCAGGGATCAGTGGCAGCAGAGAAGCAGAGGAGCCTGTGCCAAAGCATGCGGAGGAGCAAAGTGTGTCATTGTAGGGAAGTGCAAGTAGTTCCAGGAGGGGGTGGCCGAGTGCAGGGGTGGTAGGGCTTGAAAATAAATAGTAGAGATATGCTACTGCAGACATCTGTGTGGCTGGTTTTGAACCTTTGTAGCTTTTATAGAAATTGTTCTGACTATTGTACCTCAGGCAGTCTTATTTTCATTCTTAGGCACACAGGTACCCATTCAACCCATCTTCCATAGTGTTGCCCAAAAGCACAGTGATTCCCACCTTATAGGATGTGACCATGATAGTGCCAGAGATCATTGCAATAGATCCAAGAATTAACATGAAAATCAAGCTTCACTATGAACTAAATAAGTAAAAGCAAAACTTCTATCACATAGAGAGCTTTCAACTCTCCTTTATACTGTAGAAGAAGTTATGTCACCATTTCTCTCTTTCCTGTATACTCACTTCTAGTGAAAATATAATAATTTAAGTGCCAGTCTCCAGAACTTTGTGGGGTTACTGGAGAGTGCAACAAACTCATCTGTGCACTTGGGATAACAGATCATGATCGCTTCAATGGCTACTATTTCTGATTGGCATCTTAAGACTAAATAGGAGTTTTTAGCAGAAAATTCGTTAAGTATGAGCAATGGCTCAGTGGATATGGAATTGGGACATAGCAGAAGATATATGGGAGGCAGGAGAACCTAAAATGAAAACTCTATTAAATAAACAATAGTCTCTTTGCTCTTCCATGGATGACTCATAAACATTTTTAGGTCAGATATGGCTATATTCATATAAGTAGACTCCAAAAGTACTAATATAGTGCATTACACAAAGATACTTGCAGAATAAATTAGCAGGACCAATTATAAACAGCCAATGACATAATTCAATTTAGATAAATTCCTTTATGATTCATTTAAGAAAATATTAACAATTCACTATTAATAATAATAACCACTCTAATATAATTCTTTCATACAATTAACTTTCTTAATTCTTACAGCAAATGAAGGAGAAAGTGAGTGTCATTTAGAAAACATGCTGAGGATGCAGTGGGTAACAAACAACAAGAAATTTAATCAAGCAGCATGTTATCAATAATACAAATCAGAAAAATTCTAAAAATTTCACTAGGAAAAATACATGAATATATGTATTACTTAATTTACATTTCTGAACTTAACTTTTTAAAAATCCTACCTAAATTACATGTTCCATGTAGTTGGTTATACAATCCTCAAATTTTCTAGTCTTCATTTATACATAACATTTTCTCTGAATTATTCCCTAATATATTTTTAATATAATTTTATTGATTGCATAGAGGAAGGGAGAGAGAGAGAGAGAGAGAGAGAGAGAGAGAGAGAGAGAGAGAGAGAGAGAAACATCAATGATGAGAGAGAATCATTAATTGGTTGCCTCCTGCACGCCTCCTATTGGGGCATGTGCCCTGGCCTGGAATTGAACCATTATCTGGTTCATAGGTAGAGACTTAACCACTGAGACATGCAGGCTGGGCTATGTCCTAAGATATTTTGGAAATTAGATTTAAGCTATCATTTTTATAATGCAGGTGAATTTTGGGCTATTTGTATACTCCCTGGACTATTAATTTGGTGAATTAAAATAATTGATTTTACCTCTAAATACTACCGCATTGGGAATTATATTTCACCATATGAATTTTGGGATGACACAAACACTCAGTCTATAGCAGATAGCCTGTCACACTTAAGCGGGAAATGGAAAGGTTTAGAAAATATAACTTAAATTCTCCATATGTAACTTACATACCTTAACAAAATATATACAAAATATATTTTCAATTGATCTTTTCATGTTTCAGCATGTCAATGATAGTTGCTAAAAACAGTGACTTGCTAAAAACAGTGACTTCACGATAATATTGTTTAAAAAACATTTATTTTGGTAAGCATCCTTACCAAAATAATTAGGAGACTTAAGTAAGACATTACTTTGAGAGAAAGTTGGGGTAAACAACTTTTAAAGTTCTTTCAAATGGTAATAATAAGATACACTCTGTAATCCAATTTAACAGCCTGGGTCATAAGCTCTGCTTTGAAACCTTACACACAGACCCAAAGAGAGGGGGCAGATCCAGAGGGGAACAGAGACCCAGAAAGAGAGAGAGGCTCTAAGACAGGGGGAGCTGGGAATTGGAGTCCAGGACAGGACTCCACCTTTCCTGTGACAAGGACTTTCACCTTTCCCCACAGTTGTTTCCATGAGGAAACCTCTTACAAATTATAAATATCTGTTCCAATTAAAATGTTAATGGCTTCTGTATAACAAATAGTTAGTATTGAAATGGTCACTTAGTTCTAATAAATAAAAACTCTCCAATGGATATAATTATTTTGATTTATTGTGTTAAAGGTCTTATGTACTAGGAGAAAGAAATTACATTAGAAAGAAAAACAAAAATAAAGAAAGAGAAGCCATAATCTCAAGAAAGAATAGAATCAAAAAATGTTAAGTGTAACTTCTAGTTATTACAACTTTTAATTTCTCAAAGCAAATAATTTTCCAATAGTTTTTAAAGGCCAACACCACAAATTACAACAGGTTCCATAATAAGTAATGTCCAAAGCTAAGATGCAATCCAATGGTATTTCCATTCATACAAAAGCAAACACAAAATTTACTCACATACTAATTTTGAAGTAGCCTGTGATTAATTAAAAATATATATTGTAAACTCTAGGGTAAACAATACAAAATTAAGAAGTTGAAATAATTTTTAAAGAATGTTAAGCTCCTGAGAACAAAACTTTTTTCAGGTTTATATCCTGACAGGGGGACTGGCTATTTAGTATATATAAAGCTGAATTGTCTTTCTTAAATTCAGTTAGGTTTCAAAGTCAAATTTCTGGGCAATTTAGGGAGTTTGAAAATAAAATAATGTAAAGTGTTACTGGACAATAGCAGGCCCAGAACTAAAATCTACCATGTAAGACAGTGGATGATCTATTTCAAGGAAAATATAAAAAGAGTTGGAAAAGTTCCAGAAAGGAGAAATTAAACTGATAATATTAATGGATTTTTCAGTGATGTAGGCTATAAAAAGCACTCCAGTTTTGAATGTTAAAAGCACAAAGTTGTGAGTGGTGAATTATTTGATCTACCTAAAATGAAAACACTGGTACTGGTGAAAACTTATTAAAACTTGAATCTGGTAGTTTTATGATACAGTGGTAGGATAAGAATAAGTTAATTAAATGATGTCATATTTCTGTATCCTTCACTCCTGTGGCACATGGAATTTTAAAATGGCCTCAAGATTTTGCTCCCTGGTGTAAATTTCCTGGAAATTATCCCCTTATAGGTGGGCACCAGCTGTGAAATGATAGGATATCACTGTTGTCAATAGGTTACCTTATCTAGGTGAAGGTGAAAAGATACTGCAAATCTAATTAAAGGAATCCATTGGTTTTGGGTTAGTCAGAAGAGAAACCATCCTTCATGGGACTATTAAGCAGGCAACAGTCCTTAAAAGAGGACTTGGTTCCTTCCTAGGAGAAAAATTCTCTGACTAGCCTTGAGGAAGCTTCCCTGTGAAGCCAGTGAGGGCCCTGTGAGAGGGGTGTGTGGCCTCTAGTTGCTGACAGCCAGCAACAACATAGGAACCTTAGTCCCACAAATACAAAGAATTGGATTCTACCAAGGACTAGAAGAGAACTCCAGCTCTAAGAAGGACCAGAGTTAGCTGAACTTGACTGAAACCTCATGAGAATGAGCCAAGGACCCAGTTAAGCTGTACCCATAACTCCTGACTTACAAAATAAAGTATGTTTTAAGATGCTAAATTTGTGGTCGTTTGTGTGAAGAATAGAAATGTAATATCCCACAACAACCATGAAAGACAGCCAAAAAAGAACAGGAAGCACACACACACACACGCACCCACACACACACACACACACGCACACGCACACACACACACACACATACACACACAGGTTAAGTGTTAGATTGGGGGCCTCGCTAGAACTTTATGGTTCTGAGTTATCTCAGGAACTGAAAAGAACTTTATCGACAGAGCTCAGCCTTTTTGTGCCTGAAACTCAACAGTGACAGACATTGAGATTTTAAAAAAATAG
>NW_005881761.1:0-5591 GCF_000147115.1 Myotis lucifugus | reverse complement strand
GCATGTGCCCTTGACCTGGAATCGAACCCGGACCTTTCAGTCCACAGGCCGACGCTCTATCCACTGAGTCATACCAGCTAGGGCTGTTTAACTAACCTTCTGATTAAATGAACAATTTTCCCCTCTGGTCATAAAGATAGAAAAGCAATAATTTAGTGCAAAGAGGACGGTGCATAGATAAGTGAAGGTGAAGGGCAGGTGTTTGCGGAAAGCACACCTCAGCAGCCGGCAGGTCGCAGAATCTGGGCGGAGCCGGGAAGTGGGGGAAGGTTGATGGCAGATGTGTTTGAAATCACGGAGTCCAAAGGCCTCCTGGGCTTGTCTCCACTTCCTCCTGGAGCGAGCATGGCAGGCACAGTGACGTCAGGGGGCGTGTCCTCTGACACAGGACCATGCACTTGGCCTGCTGCTCTGCCCTCCCCGGTGGCACTGAACTCCACGGGTGCTAGTTATTCTGATGGATCATTTTGTTCTGAGGGGATATTCCCAATATGCCCAGGTCAGTGATTTCAACCCGGGTGCCGCAGGAATGTTTAAAACATGTGCTCCCTGGCTATCTAGTCCGGGGCGCTGACCTCCCGGAGATTGTCAGGGGAAACATGACAGCAGCCAGCACAGCGACAGCCATTCGGTGTGAATTCATCAAAAATCAGACCTATTTTTTTTTTTTGGTCAGATTGACACACACAAATATATTCTCGGTGTGCCACAGCCCTCGAGTAATTAGTTGATGTGAGCCACGAGATGAAAAGGGCTGCAACTCGCTGGCATAGATCGTACAAGAGATCGGCCCTGGACCCAGCGGCCGCTTCTAGAAAAAAGGTCACAGGTTTCTGCTGACCGGAGAATCCCAGCCCGTGCTCACCGGGGCCAACAGGAGCGGAGAGATAAGATGCGTATCTGGCGAATGCAGGTAGCGTCTCCCCCTGGCTCTGCTTTTAAAGGCAAAACAAGAGACTGGGCCTGAATGAGAGGGGCCGGAAGGGGCAAGGACTACCGAACACCAACCTCTACGGACAGCTGTCGCCTGACCCACCTCCCAGATGTCCTCCCCCAGGCTGGCCCCTCGCCCACCCCCCCTCTTCCTGACTCTGTGCAATCAGTCTCCTCGGTGCTTTGCAGGGAACACAGGGTGAGGAGGCCGGAAGGGACGGCGTTTCTCATCAATGACACTTTGTCCTGCGAGGGAGGAGCACTTGTGCAGCGAGCCCGAGCTGCTCAGGCGCAGGGTCAGGGAGATGCATTTGTGTTCTGCTGCCCAGAGCTGGCCCTGCACAGCGAGGCGCCCACCGAGCAGGCCATCAGGAAATGAATGAACCCAGCGGCCCTGCAGGCCTCGCCGGGGACGCTTTGTTGCCATGGTGACCCTGGGCAGCTGAGTCTAAAGCTACAGCGGGAGACCCGGCTGCATGGCTTAGAAATTACCTCCTACCTTAGCGGGGAGTTCTGAGCCCTAAGTGCCTGGGGAATTGATCAAGGCATCAAAAGTTTCTGGACATTAGATTTCATTTTACACCAAAGACATTCAGCACCAAACAACACGGGCTTTTCAATCAGATGGGCCTTGACTGGGACCCTAGATTGAGTTTACTCACGGGAGGGGTTAGGTAGATGGATCTCTCCGAGCCTCAGTGTCTTCGTCTCTAAAATGGGACAATAGCTCCTTTGCAGACTCGTTTACAGAAAAGGCATTCAAATACCTGGCCCCTATGAGGGACCCAAAAAATGGTCATGGCGGTTCACGGATGAGAACGTATTTCCAAAACCTGGTGACAAACTGCACAATTTAGGCACGGAGGAGTCTGGAGCGTTTCCGAATACAAACAGGGTGCTCTTTGGAAAAGTCTCTCTCAGTTTTACAGGTTTAAACTGTAAACTGATGGAGCCTTTACGGGACTTGTCACCTGTCACTTGGGTTTTATTATTGCCTGTTTTAGCATATGTTAAAAGAATAAAGAGATTTTCTGTTTTACACTGTGTGTGTGTGTGTGGGGGGGGGGGGCGCGGGCTTTCCTCCACCCTTTACGGTTCTTTAGGCTGCTCTAATTACTTAAATCGACATGAGGCAGATGAACAAGAGAAAATAACCGAATTTAATTACACACGTACGTATGGGAACCCCACATCTAAGAGCGGAAGGTGCCTTTCTCAGCTCCCCCTGACAGTAAACGAGGTCTCCCTTCTGCAGTGTCTGTGGACGCCCACCAATAAGAAGCGAAAGGGAGCCCGGCTGGTGTGGCTCAGTGGATAGAGCACCGGCCTTCAGACCAAAGGGTCCCGGGTTCGATGCAGGTCAAGGACACGTATCTCAGTTGCAGGCTCCTCCCCTGGCCCGGGCCCTGGTCAGGGCACGTGCAGGAGGCACCCAATCCATGTGTGTCTCTCACACCAATGTTTCTCTCCGTCTTTCCCTCTCTCTTCCACTCTCCCCAAAAATCAATGGAAAAACATCTTCGGGTGAGAAAAAAAAACAGCGAGAGAAAACGTGGATTCACCTCGCTGATCTAGCATCTTTATTTATTTATTTATTTATTTTTAAAAAAATATATTTTATTGATTCTTTACAGAGAGGAAGGGAGGTATAGAGAGTTAGAAACATCGATGAGAGAGAAACATCGATCAGCTGCCTCCTGCACAGCGCCGTCTGGGGATGTGCCCGCAACCAAGGTACATGCCCCTGACCGGAATTGAACCTGCGACCCTTCAGTCCGCAGGCTGATGCTTTATCCACCGAGCCAAACTGGCTAGGGCTGATCTAGCATTTTTAATGGATAAAACATATGAGAGGAAGTGGCCTGCTTGGTGTTTGAGAATATCCCGGTTTGTGGACAACATTGCATCTCGAGAAGAGGTAGACCGTCAGAGTGCTTACTGCCTGTACGGATGTCAGCGCAGTCCAGCCGCTGGTCCCCGAGACTGGGCCAGGATCGTGCCTGGGTGAGGCAACGTCTAAAATGTGGTGCCCAAGACACAGCCTCATCTACACACATCATTTCCACGTGGATTCTTTCCCGGAGGACTTTACGTTTAACTTACTGATGGGTTATTCTGTAAAGAAAGGACATGACAAAGACGCTTTACGAGCGGGTGTTGAGGCCGTAACAACAATTTGATAATTTGGGCCCCAAAACATCTTACCAGGGACATTTTGAGCGACGCTGTTGAACCCCACGTAGATCCCTGTATTTGTCTCATTTGGCGACATTTTCCTTGGCCCCGAGACCAGGGCAGTGGCTGTGGCTGAGAGCCGATGCCCCGCCCCCTGGCGCTGGAGGGCACTTTCAGCAGTTCAGTTGGTTTTATATCAATCTCTCCACACCACACCCCCTGGCCTCCCTGTGGTTCAGGAGACACGCTCACAGGAGACGTGGCTGAGGCGATAAGCTTGCCCGGCGTCCTCAGCAGTTTGATGTCCACTTAATAACCTCCGTTCCCTCTTCATTGTTGACGCTGATGATTCTGAAGAAGGGCCCGGAGACTTTCAGCCTTCTTTCTCCTTCTGTCTGAAATGGCTCAGCTTTCCGATCAAGCTCTCAGAGGTCTCATTCAAATGCATATTTTGTTCCTGAAAGATGAAAAGGCTGGGCATCAAAGCATTGACGCCCCGGTTTCATTGACTGAAATAAGTTCTCTCTTCTAATTTGATCTCTGCCCGTGTCAGGTCTCTCTAAATCTAACTCTGCCGTTACATCACACGCTGAAAAGGGGTCGCTGCTTTTCCGTGGTAACAAAGAGGACTTTAAGTTTTATTTACATCTACACACAGAGTTTCAGCTAATGAGAGGTTATGTGAACTGGAGCGCCGTGCTTTCCAGGGGTCAGCGCTCCCGTGACGTGCACGGGAATCGAGTAGAAAGTGGGGTTCGTGCACCGAGCTGAGGCGCTCAGGGAAGGAGGTTTGCAGGTCATGGAAACGTGTCAGCGCAGCCCAGCTGCTGGTCCCCGAGAGAGTGGGCCCGGATCCGGGCCTGGGTGAGGCGACGTCTGAATTGCGTTTCTCCTGTCTCCCCAGTAGCACAGCCATATTGTGAAGGAGCGAATAAAGGAACAATGGTGCCTAAGGAGATGCTGGTCCGGAGACTGGGCCAGGATCTTCTGAAATGTTTCATATTCTCAAAGCAACTGGGCGCGCTGCCCGGTCATCCAGGGAGTGGGTTTCCGCCGGGTTTGACACCTGTGCAGGTCTTAAGGCAGAAGTGGAGTCCTGGGCTGTCTAACGCTGGGACCTGTCACACCAATGGTGTTTCCCTCTGGGCTGACGCGGGATGTTCGATTCTGCGGGTGGGAGCACGGGTGGTAAAGCGGGCGGTCATGACCTCAGAGGCGGCCTTCTCCTGCGCCCTCTGTGTCACCCGGGCGCGCCGGCCTTCCTCTATCGCAGTGGTTCTCAACCTTCTGGCCCTTTAAATACAGTTCCTCATGTTGTGACCCAACCATAACATCATTTCCGTTGCTACTTCGTCACTGTCATGTTGCTACTGTGATGCATCGTCATGTAAATATCTGATCTGCAGGATGGTCTCAGGCGACCCCTGTGAAAGGGTCGTGCGACCGACAAAGGGGTCGCGACCCACAGGTTGAGAACCCCTGCTCTATTGCATCACTGGCCGCATATTGGGGGTACAGCAGCACCCACCCCCCTTATCTGTGCTTTCACTTGTTTGTGGTTTCAGTTAACATAACTGTGGTCAACTGTGGTCTGAAAATTTACATGGAAAATTCCAGAAATAAACAGTTTATCAGTTTCAAGTGTCCTCCTCCATCTCGCCCAGGATAGGACTCTGTTCAGCGTCTCCCGTGAGTCACTCAGGAGCTGTCTCGGTTATCAGACTGGTCATCAGAGAGAGAGAGACCACAGCCATATAACTGTTATTTCAGTATATTGTTATAATCGGCTATTTTATTATTCGCTATTATCATTCATCTCTTACTCTGCCTAGTTTATAAATTAGGAGAAAACACAGTATGTACAGAGTTTGGTACCACCGAGGCTGCTGGCATCCACCGGTAGTCTTGGCACGGATCCCCCGCAGACAAGGGGGCCCCTCTGCAGGGAAACACTTCCTACGATT
Organism: Myotis lucifugus; assembly: GCF_000147115.1. Taxonomy (NCBI): domain Eukaryota; kingdom Metazoa; phylum Chordata; class Mammalia; order Chiroptera; family Vespertilionidae; genus Myotis; species Myotis lucifugus. Next base: position 519 of record NW_005881761.1, on the reverse strand, counting down.
GACCTCGTTGCTCCCATTGCTGCGTTTGGAAGGCGATGATAAGTGTATCTTGTGCCGTAGCTCTGACCGGTACCAAGTATTGTTTAGAATTTCCACTTTGTTAGCAGCAAAACTTATTTGACTATGTCACTCTTACTTCTGTAAATAGAACTACAATTTTGGACTTTGTGAATATGATATCTTAGGCAACATCAAATATATTGCATGGGCCACCAGATGAGACCACGGCCCAAGGTCAAAGACGTAGTCCCACTTCTACGGGAACACCGTGAAAGGGGAGAAGTATCATCGTGTGAAGTTCATGTCCCTGTTGTAACACACACCCACACCTGCAGGAGGAGTGCTGGCTTTTAAAACGCTCCTGGGCCCTGACCGGTTTGGCTCAGTGGATAGAGCGTCGCCCTGCGGGCTGAACAGTCCCGGGTTCGATTCCGGCCAAGGGCATGTACCTTGCTTGCGGGCACATCCCCAGTCGGGGGTATGCAAGAGGCAGCTGATCAATGTTTCTCTCTCATCGAT
>NW_005881760.1:0-5592 GCF_000147115.1 Myotis lucifugus | reverse complement strand
CAAAAACTTATAAGAAAGGTAACATATGGGATGGACTTTGAAGGATAAATCAGTATTTCCCAGAAGAAAGTGTGGGGGAAGGTTTTACAAGAAGCGGGAACAATGTGAACAAGAAATATCAGATACAGCTGGACAACTTTGAGTAATGTGGTAGATGGGGCAGTTCTGGGATGGGTAGATGGGGCAGGACAGTGGCTGGAGGAAAGCTGGTCCTAATATGATGTTAAACAAGGTTGTACTTCATTCTGAGGATAGTGTAATGGAAAGAATGGAGAGGCACATAGGAGTGTGTGCTTCCAAAAGTCCACACTGCCCACTTGTAAAAGGTGCATTTGAGGAATGACTACAAACAACAGGCCCAGTGAGAAGGCAGCTATAGGCCCTATTGAGAGTACTAGGTACTGTGAAGGGCACAACCACTGGAGTCAGATGGCCTGGTCTTGAATTCTGGTTCTGCCACTTACCAGCAGGTTCTTAAATTTTCTCATTATGTATTTGTGTTTAAGTTTTTTCATCTATAGACTGGGACATAACTCTACTACTATTGCCTAGAGTTATTATGAGGATGAAATAAGACGATATGTTTAAAGCACCTGAAATAGTGCCTGATCAGTTATCTATCTGATTGACTTGGGCCTGAATTTTGAACCAATTACACTTATGGATTCTTCTCTGAGACACATAGGATGAGTGAAAAACTAGATTTTTGTTCAAATGGGGAAATTGGAATGGATGATGGGCAGGTAACCAATGTCTGCTTCAGTTTCTTTGGTTGGTTTTATTTTTCCTCTTCTGGCTTTTCAGATCAGTATAGAATGTTATAGGGTATGAGTTTTGGTGTAAGTCTAGCTTTCAGAGACCAACTCTGGCCTCATCCCTCTATGCCTCAGTGTCTTTGTAGGAATTATGTAAGGATTAAAAATAACCTTAAGTTAAGGGACAACACATAAGGACTCAATAAATAAGTATGGTTGATATTAACATTTTTGCTGAGATTTTTAAAAAATTTTAAACAGTGAAATAAAAGTGCCTTTTTCCTGCTGAGACCCATTCTATTTCTAGATAGTTGTTCAAATAAGTGAACAAGGAAATGTCCATTAGAGAATCTAGGTGGTATCTATAATAATAAAAGCGTAATATGCTAATTAGACCAGACATCCTTCTGGATGACCTTCCTAAGGGGAAGCCAGGACTGCGAGGGAAGCCCGGGTCCCGGGTGCCAGAGGGAAGCCGGTGCCGGCAGCCTGGGGAAGGAAGGCCTACTCTTGCACAAATTTCATGCATCGGGCCTTTAGTGTATAATATAAAACAGTACATATAATAAGCTTACTAAAAATTTAATATTTTAATATAGTATGGTAGGCTTACTATAAAATTCTTTCATCTTTTTGTGTATTTGAATATTTTCATGATGACATGTTGGAAAAAAATGTAGTTTACAAGAATGACACTGTTGTAATAAAAACCACTGAGGCCTGGCTGTTGTGGCTCAGTGGATGAGTGTCAACCCATGAACCAAGATGTCACCTGTTCAATTCCCTGTCTGGGCACATGCCCAGGTTGCAGGTTTGATCACCAGTAGGGCCATGCCGGAGGCAGCCGATCAATGTTTCTCTCTCACCAATGTTTCTCTCTCTCTTTCTCTAGCTCTCTCCCTTCCTCTCTCTCTCTCTCTCTCTCTCAAATCAATTAAAACATATTAAAAAAACAGTGAGGGTGACTCAGAAGAACTAGAAGCCAAAATTCCTCTTCCCAATGATAATTCAGGTGAATTGCTGGGATGATACTATCCCCTTATGTCTCAAGCATTCCATTTTTATGGGGAAATGCATGGTCTGAAATTCTGGGTTTCCCACCTTGAAATTGTTTGGCATTAACCATTTTGTATGAGCAGGCTGTGGCACAAAAGGACAAGGACGTCTAGATGATCTCTCACTAAAAGATCTTTGGAGTTAGCCATTCAGAAATAAAGGGGTGGGAGGGGAATCAAGAAAGTGACTGCTTTTGCCAGTGATGTATGTGCCAGAGGCCCTGTGGTTACAAGAATGAATAAAATACCTTCTCAACCTTGACAGAGCTTGTACTTTCTGTCAGGACTCCCTCAACAGTAACTAATTATGGTACACAATAAGAACTCCCATAACATTGTGTCTGAGAGCATAGTGGAGAAACAATTATTAATAGATCCTCATAGGTCTTCCAGACTCCTTCAGTTAGTTAAGAAAAAATTGTTGAATCTTGAGATTATTTTTATAGAGTTTTGATATTTGTTTAAGAACACGGGAACCTGGTCTGTTGTTAACTCACTAAGCTTCATGAGAAACGGAGACTACCTCCCAAAACTGGACACCTAACTTCCTTTTCAGCAGAATTTCCAGTGCCTCTATATATGGTGATGTAGTTGAGAAAGATTACCTACGTGCCCTCTCTTCTCCATAAATAAGAATGGAGAGCAGGCTTAGCTGGTTTGGCTCAGTGGATAGAGCATCAGCCTGCTGACTGAAGGGTCCTGGGTTCAATTCTGGTCAAAGGCACATGCCTAGGTTGTGGGCTTGATCCCCAGTAGGGGGTGTGTAGGAGGCAGTCGATCAGTGATTCTCTCTCATCATTGATGTTTCTCTCTCTCTCTCCCTCTCTCTCCCTCTCCCTCTCTCTCTCTCTCTCTCTCTTCCTACCTCTCTGAAATCAATAAAAATATATTACAAAAAAAAAACAACAACAAAAAACAAGGGCCATCAAGGGCAAGCCAAGGTCTTACAAAATAAATTGACAGTAGCCAGGGCCAAGACCTTGACTTTAGTCCCCACTGCAGTCTTTTTCCCTCTCCTGCCATATACATCATTCTCGTCTCCCACAGGTTATGTCTTAAGAGTTTTCTCTGTTCTCACCCCAGCAATTTGGACTCTGTCCATTCGCCTCTTCCAGTAACGGATCCCATGGCCCACTTTTCAGAGCTGTTTCTGCCTTACCCTGCTGCCTCCTGTTTCCTTAGTAGGACTTTTTTGTCCTTTCATGAATGTTTTGTTGCAGAACTCATTATGATGGAATCAGACCTGTGTAAGAAGTCATTTTTGTAACCATTGTCAGTTCATAGAAGGGCATGTGGTTTTAAAGACTGAAGAAACCTCCAGAAAGTTTCTCAGAAGTCTTTCACCTATCTGTTAAGAGATTATTCAAAGAACTTTTTTTCTACATTTATTCCTTTTTGTGGAATATATGAATGAATAAGTGAATGAGCAAAAAACAAGACAATAGTCATGTGTAAAATTTTTGGCAAGCTATAGATAATAACCTCTAACACTGGTATGACTCTTTACAAGCCATGAAACTTTTTCACTTACATCATTTAATTTAATCTCACACCAACCCTATAAAGTAGGTATTTTCTCTATTTTATGTGTCATCAGTGAGATCCAGATATGTTAAGGTCCCACTGGTTAAGTGAAGAAACCAGATTTGACCTACAGGTCTTCTGATTCTAATTCTATAGCCACTTCATCCTGCTCAGATTTTTCTGAATCTAGGGACACATTGGTTTTGGTAAATGAAAGACAAGCAGAATCTTTTCTTAATTCTTAATTGACAGACTAGAATTTACAGCTACTGCAGGGAGAGAAATGTTGGCTCTAATGAGTGAAAGCTATTTTATATAAGGTCGCCAATGCAATTCTAGCCAGAATGCCTACGAAATAAAAAGCAATAAGATTTATTTTTAATCTGTAGATAAATGTATCATGAGGAGAATGAACTGGGATTGTAATGTGAGGATTATCATTTATTTCACTGTATGGGGTTAATATGTTCAAAAAGAAACTGCCGATCTTTCTCTTCCTCCAAACTACTCCACCTATAGTCTTTTTTATATCAGTCATTGGCAACTCCTATTTTTATAGTTGCCAAAGAAGCCAAAATTTATGAACTCATACCCACCTCCTCTTTTTCCTTTTTTTTTTTTTGTTAATCCTCACCCAAGGATTTCCCCCCCCCCCCATTTATTATTAGAGAAAGTGGAGGGAAGGGGAGAGACAGCAAGAGAGAGAAACATTGAGTGAGAGAGACACATCCATTGGTTGCCTCCTGCATGCATCCTAACCGGGGCCAGGGGTCAAGTCTGCAACCGAGTATGTGCCCTTGACTGAAATCGAACCCAAACCCTCAGTCCATGGGCCAGTGTTCTCACTGCTGAGCAAAACTGGCTAGGGCCTCTTTTTCTGTTATACATCACATCTAATCTGTCAGGAAACCCTGTTGGCTCTACCTTCAAAATATATCCAGAATTTTACTCCTTCGCACCACCTTCACTCCTTTGCCCTGATCCAAGCCGCCATCCCCTCTCACCCTGCTTACTAAGTAGGTAGCCTCCTGTCTCATTTCCTTTTTGCACCCTATTCTCCCTGCCTTATATTCTGAATACAGCAGCCAGTGTGATCCTTTTAAAACCTAAAGTAACTTAATCTGTTGTCCCCTCAGAAGCTTTCTTCACTGGCTCCTATTTCTCTGAGAGAAAAGCTGAGGTTTTTATAGTAACAACTTTCTAGGCCCTTTTAAGATCCTACCCCCCCCCCCTTCCTCTCATACTGCGCTCACCATTGCTTACTCCACTGCTGCCACGCTGACCTCCTTGCTCCTCCTTGGTTACTCCTGGTGTGATTCCTGCTTCCAGGCCTTTGCATGGTCTCCTTTCTAGCAGCCACACAAGTCCTTACTCAAACGTCTCCATCCTAAAGAGGCCTATCATGACCACCTCATTTAAAATCTCAGTCCTTCCTCAGAATCCCTGGTCTCCTTTACCCTGCTCTTATTTTTCTCATACCATGTGGGAGCTCAGTGCCGATTTGCTAGTGAATAAACAATGAATGCATTTAGTGAGTACCAAGCAAAGACTTTGCAGTTATTGAGGATGTAATACTGTGCTGGTTTGGACAGCAGTTGACCAATATGAAGCCCTACTTGATAAAGCTGCCTGTAGAGGTTTTGGAAGTGAGAGAGATCCGTAGGACTGAACAGAGTTAGTCCAGTTACAAAACTCCTCAACTAAAGAGTGATGGTTTTTGTTTTTAAGGGGAAAGGAAACTGTATGATGAAATTGCTTGTGGCTTCTTAAATAATTTTTATCTAGCACTTGACATAACATGGCTTTCCTAAATCTGTAAGGAAACCAGGTATTCTACATTTCACTTATTGAACAAGTATTTTTCAATATACCTATTATGTGCTAGTCACTGTGTAACTAGTTTTCTGTTAAAACTTGCAGCACCTTCAAAGAGTATGCTGTAGTATACTTGTATTTAATGTATAAAAGTGAAGGCCTCACTGGTTTGTTCAGTTAGCTGCCTGCCAGGCCTGCTTGTATGAATTTCCTCAGCATTTGAAAGTCATATACTCTGCACAGGCAGAGATAATGCTACTCACCTATCATTAGTAGAACATGCACTTGGACTTGGAATTCCTCTTTTGCAATAATAGTGTGAACAGTGGCTCACATTTGCAAAAGTATTAGCCAGAATAGGGATGTGGGCTATGTCTATAAATGGAATTTTTTTCGGTGTGAATCTAACTTAACTGACCCAATGCTGAATGAACTAACTTTGA
>NW_005881759.1:0-5592 GCF_000147115.1 Myotis lucifugus | reverse complement strand
ACCTTTTTACTCCCCCCTCCCTCCCACCGGGGGACCAAATGAAAGCCCGGGGGGGATCCAGAACCTTGTTTTCGGGGCTTCTTTCTTCTGGAGTGGTTAATGGGGGCTTAGTTCAAGCCCGGGTAAGTTGCTCATTTAAAAACCCCTTTCCCCTTCTGCCCCCGCTGCCCTCTGGAAGAGGCAAGAAGCCAAACCCTTCTTGACTCAGGTCGGCCTGCCTGATGACCATTTTTTTTTAAGCTCCAGGCTTTAATTTTTCAAAACTTAATGAGCTTACTGAAAAGCCCCAGCCAGCGATGGGGCCATCCATCCTCCTGGTGCAGGACAGGGAAGCCATGTCTAACATTCCCTTACAGCCCTCTGCACCAGGGACCCTGCCGTGTCCTTCACATGCTTAGGGAGGCATGGACAGATGTGCGTGGCCCTTAATGGAGGACTTTAGCCTCAGGGTGGCCTGATCCAGGCAGGGATGCTTTATCCAGCCCTATCGATTTTGTGCCCAAAAAAATCAGTACAGGTTCTAGATAGAGAAGCATTTTCAAATTGTTCTCAATTTGTAAACTAATTGATAGATTAGTCAGTGTCACCTCTGCCTTCCCATCAATGTTATGGGCATGAGACTCCCTGGGGAGTTAATTAATTCCAAAGCATGACCTTTCTGTCTTCCCTGGACATGCCCGGAGCCTCTTAGAAAGGGTCTCAGCTCCAGGGGCGGGGTGGGGGGGGGTGGGGGGGTGGGGGGGGGCGGAGAGAGTGTATGGGATTCAAAAGGGCAGGAAAAGTACCTCCACTCAGAGCATGGACATGGTTCCTCCTTCTGTCCTTAAGTCTAGCCTGTGTCTGTCCCTTTGCACAAAACCTGAGCTGTGATCATTTCTCTGCTTCCTCCCAAAGAACCCTTCCGTGCTGTCCCTCAACCCCGTCCGCGGCCCAGAGTCCGGAGGCACCATGGTGACCATCACGGGCCGTTATCTTGGAGCTGGGAGCAGCGTGGCTGTGTACCTGGGCAACCAGACCTGCGAGTTCTATGGGTGAGATGCGCTCGAAGGAGCGCTGGGAGACTGTCCTTGTGTGGCCTGTGCATGCTCACACATGTGTGCACATGTTCCTGTGCATGTCCACACATACATATGCATTTGTGTGCAGGTCCACACATATGTACACACGTTCCTGTGCATGTTCACACATATATACACATTCGTGTGCAGGTTCACACATATGGACACACGTTCCTGTGCATGTTAACACATATATACACATTCGTTCGTGTGCAGGTTCACACATATGGACACACGTTCCTGTGCATGTTAACACATATATATGCATTTGTGTGCAGGTTCACACATATGCACACACGTTCCTGTGCATGTTCACACATATATACACATTCATGTGCAGGTTCACACATATGCACACACATTCCTGTGCATGTTCACACATATATATGCATTCGTGTGCAGGTTCACACATATATACGCATTCATGTGCAGGTTCACACATATGGACACACGTTCCTGTGCAGGTTCACACATAATGCACACACGTTCCTGTGCATGTTCACACATAGGCCTGCCTACCTCCATCCTATGTGCTGCATCCTTGACCCAAACACCATTCTGGTCGCATAGCACTAGTCCGTTTACACCTCATGAATCACAGAGCTGGGTACTTCTAAAAATAATGAGAAGTGAGAGCCCTGAGACTGCTGATGAGAAAGGCCCCCAGGAGCTGTCCCGTCACCATCAGGCCACACGTTCATTAGGTCCCCACTGTGGTTACTTGAGAAACATGGACATTGCATGGCCTCGGCCCTCAGCAAGCCAGACTCATCCTCAGGACATCTCTTAGGCATAAAAAATTGAACACCTACTATTTGTCAAATACATTGAATGGGGGTGAGAGAATTCTTAAAGAATCCATGGATGATAACCCAACTTGCCCAGTATTTGATAATCTCCTCCTTGGACCATCAACTCCCTAAGGGCAAGAACTGATTGTTCACTTTTCTGCATGGTAGGTGCTCAACGAATATTTATTTATTTATGTATGCATTTATATGTTTTTAAATATTTTTACTGATTTCAGAGAGGAAGGAAGAAGGAGAGAGAGAGAGAAACATCAATGATGAGAGAGAATCATTGATCGGCTGCCTCCTGCACGCCTCACACTGGGGATCGAGCCTGCAACCTGGGCATGTGCCCTGACCGGGAATCGAACCATGACCTCCTGGTTCATATGTTGACACTCAACCACTGAGCCATGCCTGCTGGGCTCAATGAATATTTATTAACTGACTGACTAGACTCTAAGCATCAGTTAAATAGTCATTTTCTAGAAAAATCCAGAAAAGAGAGTGAAGCTCGTGAAGCCCAGCCCCTGCCTCATTCTCTAATCCCCTTCTCCAGCCGCTCCCTCCTAATTGAACCAGAGTTGGAGGTCAGGGAAAGAGGATACTGACAAGGGAGGTGTTCTGTAGTATACAGTACACGGGACCAAGGACACGTCCTGGCCACACCCTCGGACTGAGGCAAGCCCCTTTTTCCAGCAGAGGGCACCCCAATTGCCCCCGCCTTTCTTCACAACCCTCCTGCTGTCTCCCCACCAGGCGGTCAATGAATGAGATTGTGTGTGTCTCACCCCCATCGTCCAATGGCCAGAGCTGTGTTCCTGTCTTCGTGAGTGTCGACCGAGCCCGTGTGAACAACAGCCTGAAGTTTGAGTACATAGGGGACCCCCAGGTGCAGAGCATCGAGCCAGAGTGGAGCATCGCCAGGTGAGGCACGGTGTGGAGGAATGCACCGCATGGCATGAGCCTCTCAGCCCAAGTATGGCTTGTGAGAGGATCCAGGGGTGAGGTGGTGGCCATTTGAATTTTACCTAACCTAGCCTCTGCTTGTTCCCAGTGGCCACACACCCCTGACCATCACAGGCTCCAACCTGGATGTCATTCAGGAGCCAAGGATCCGAGTCAAGTTTAATGGCAAAGAATCTGTCAATGTGAGTAACCACTGGTCTGCCTGGCCCTCGGCAAACATTGGTTGTATCAGTGTTTTGTAATGTGCTGAGCTCTGTGCTGGGCACTGGACGTAGGAGAAGAAAGGTGGCTCAAGACTGAGCCCAGAATCATGTCCCCAAATGCCTGAGCCTGACAATGATTTTTATAATTATGGCACTAGAGGCCCGAGGCACGTGCAAGAATGGGCCTTCCTTCCCCTGGCTACCAGCACCGCCTTCACTCTGGCTGGAGCTGCTTTTCCGCCTTCCCATGCTGCCCAGGGCCCTAAGCGGCTGGGGCGGTGTGGAACGCCTGTGTCGTTGCCATGATGACAATGCAAGCGCCCAGCCCCGCCCCTGGCCACTCATCGTCTGTGTATACATATTAACTGCCATTGTTGTTGGGTTAATTTGCATACTCCTGATTGGCTGGTGTGTGTTGCAAAGGTATGGTCAATTTGCATCTTTCTCTTTTATTAGTGTAGATCAGTGATGGTGAACCTATGACACGCGTGTCAGAGGTGACACACGAACTCATTTTTTTGGTTGATTTTTCTTTGTTAAATGGCATTTAAATATATAAAATAAATATCAAAAATATAAGTCTTTGTTTTACTATGGTTGCAAATATCAAAAAATTTCTATATGTGACATGGCACCAGAGTTAAGTTAGGGTTTTTCAAAATGCTGACACACCGAGCTCAAAAGGTTCGCCATCACTGGTGTAGATAGTCATTTCTTGTCGGATGGTGATATAATGAGTGCATCGACCTAGTGCCTTCTGAGCTTAAGATGCAGCACAAAAGGGCTCTTGCTGTGTGACATGCTCACTCTGAGGTCTGATAAGCAGCAGTGTTGTGAGGGGGTGAAGGAGTTCTGACTCCAGATTCAGGTACTTCTGGATCGGAAGCAGGGCACTGCCATTGATTAGCTGAACAACCATGATCAAGTCATCTAACCTCTCTGATCCTCCATCCCCGTCACTTCATATGGTGCTAAGACTCGTGTGCAGATTGGTCACCTGCAGCCATTGGCCCCCACGAGGTTGGCACTTGACAAATGGTAGTCACTGCATGCGAATAAACCCATGCTGGTTGCTAAGATGATCAGGTTGAACATTTTACTTTACTCCTCTGAGCAGAGCCATGTAATTCAATTTCTTTCATTATGGATTTTTTGTGATTTTAAAGAAGTTTTCTATCATAAGGGTAGAATGTCTGATATGTTATAAATATTTTAGTTTGTTCTAGTGGCTCTTCTTGGCCAATATTTTCTGAAACGATATTGTATTTATAATTATAGTCCAGGAGATGCTGGCACTATGAATTATGGCCATTATTTTTCAAATAAATGGCTATCATTACTGCTTCGACCTTCGGGGGGTTGACGAGGCTGAGATGCTGATGGGGAGGATGGCTCTATGTCTACCTTCATCTCTGACACATTCCCGGAGTGCTTGAGGCTTCCTTAGGAAACAGAAATGCACTAAATGACAGGATGCTAGAAGGCTGGACCTGGAGGCTCTCAGGGGTCATCTGGACCCACCCCCTCACAGCTGAGGAAACTGAGGCCAGAAAGGAATAATGACTTGTCCCAACCATGCAGATGACTGGTGGCAGGACCAAGCTAGATCCCAAATATCTGGACTTTTTAAAAAATATATATATTTTTATATATTTCAGACAGGAAAGGAGAGGGAGAGAGAGATAGAAACATCAATGATGAGAGAGAATCATTGATCAGCTACCTCCTGCACACACCCCCACTGGGGATGAAGGTGGCAACCTGGGCATGTGCCCTGACCGGGAATCGAACCCTGATCTTCTGGTTCATAGGTCGATGCTCAACCACTGAACTCCTTCATAACTAAACCACATGAGATGCTCCTAGACTTGGAATTCCATCATGCCAGGCGTGGGGACACCTTTTGCAACCTTCTACACCCCATGATCACAGCTTTTGGGGCTAGAGGAGCACATGTCTCCTTATCCCGGGTGTAGAGTGTGACCCCTGGGTAAAGAATCCGGGCCCCAACTCCACTCCCAGACTGAGACCACTGCCCCATAGCTCACAGACCACCTCCATCTGCCCAACTCCGGGGCCTAAGTGGAAGGGAAGAGCGTGAGGGGTAGGAATGGGAATGGCGAGTTCACACTCAGGAAAAATAAAACTCCCCCCAAATTAGGTGCATTTTTAAAATTTAGATTTTATCATTCAGGTATGACAAGGCCAACAGATCAGGAGATGACTGCCATTGGATAGTTTGTTAATACTCAGAGATCCTGCCCTGGCCAGTTTGGTTCAATGGATAGAGCGTCGGCCCGCAGACTGAAGGGTCCTGGGTTCGATTCAGTAAAGGACATGTATCTTGGCTGCAGGCCCAATCCCCAGGGTTGGTCATGGTGCATGCAGGAGGCAACCAATGGATGTGTCTCCCTCACATCGATGTTTCTCTCTCTCTGTCTCTCCCCTTCCCTTCCACTCTCTCTAAAAATCAATGGAAAAATATCCTCAGGTGAGGATTAACAAACAACAACAAAATACTCACAGATCCCAAGAAAAGGGGGGCATGCCATGGGGTGTGGGGGATGGGGAGAG
>NW_005881758.1:0-5593 GCF_000147115.1 Myotis lucifugus | reverse complement strand
CAAATGCATGAGAGGAACGCTTAAGGATGATAGAAATGGAAGAGATGAATCTCCGTTAGTAGAGATGACAGAGGCGGGTTTTCTGCTAATTTCCTTTCCTGTTGCTGGATTAAGAAAGTGGCGCTCAGCTTCACTGTGCACATTAATCCCCTGGGAATGATGTTGAAAAGCAGGTTGCCAGACCCTGAGATGCTGACCCACTGGCTTTGGGGTATCGTCCGGGAATCTGATCCTTGGCCGGTTTCTTAGTGAATTCTGATACAAGAGACCTGAGAACCCCACTTGGAGAGGCACTGATTTAAAATCTCAGTCACCCTTGATTACTGTAGTTTTCGTTTCTCAGTGAGAAAGTGGTCATTTAGAATCGTGGACACCAGACAGGGGGAGACCTCAAGTTAGTAAACTAGGAACTAATGCAAATAAACTCTTCTCGTTTTCTGCAGCTTCTGAAGTTTTTTAACAAGCACGTATTGATTATATAATTCCAAAAACATGTTGGCATAGCCTTGAGCATATAGTGCAGTTGAGAACCTTCTGGCCCTTTAAATACAGTTCCTCATGTTGTGACCCAACCATAAAATTATTGTCGTTGCTACTTCATAACTGTAATGTTGCTACTGTTATGAATCGTAAGATAACTATCTGATATGCAGGATGGTCTTAGGCGACCCCAGTGAAAGGGTCATTCGACCGCCAAAGGGGTCGGGACCCACAGGTTGAGAACCGATGTTTTAGAGACAGTGGCAGAGAGAGGGAAAGACAGAAACATCGATGTGAAACACATCGATTGGTTGCTTCTTGCATGCACCCTGACCAGGGCCCAGGCTGGGGAGGAGCCTGCAACCAAGGTACCAGTCGAACCTGTAATTGAACCCGGGACCCTTTGGTCCTCAGGCCAACGCTCTATTCACTGAGCCAAACTGGCTAGGGCAATGCATATCCTTAATGTAGCCCCTCTCAGCCCCTTCAGCTCATTCTGGTAGACTTCAGTTTCTGCTCTTCTCCTGTTATCAGATTATTTATTTTTTGTGTCCATCTGCTTGTCCTTGACACTGTTTCTAAAAACGATTGTGGATGGATAAAATATTAGTGCTCTATCTCAAAGAAAGACGTAAGTTAATGTGTTCCGGAATATGATGGCTGGGGGTGGTATCTGGGCAGGGAACTCTAAGGGGAAAATAAAAAGATAAATGAGAGTGTCCCAGTGAACTTAGAAAATAAAATCCAATTATACAATATCTATATGTGGACAAGATTAATGGGGGTGTTTCTCCTTTACTTTGCTGTTAGTATTAGAAAACACTGCTATGGATTCCTAGTGTCTGATTTCTTTTTATTTAGATTATATGACTGACAGCAGAAATGTGCAACTTAGTGTTTTATAGCAGCAAAATTTTCCCATTAGCATATTTAGCATAAAAAGAAACATTTTAAGCTTCCTGGAAATCCCCTTATGGCTCCTTCCCGTGACTCCTTCCTTCTCCCCAAAGAAAACTTGCTCAGAACTTCTAAGAGCACAGATGAATCTTGCTCGTTTTTAAAGTTCGATAAACGGAATCATGTGCTATGTATCATTTTATGTTTGACTTTCAATCATCATGGCATTGTAGGCTTCATCCATTTTGTGTGGGTAGCTCATTTTAATTAGTGCACAGCACCCCGAATCTATGGTGATAGTATGATTTCTATCTCCCAGATCGGGGAACCCTGCCTTGGGGGCGATCGGCGTGTCTCCCCCTCCCCACCGCCCTTTGTGGCAGCCACACTGCGCTCTGGATCCGTGATGGTGTTGGGCAGGAGAGACTGCACCTCCTCAAACCCTGGCAGATCTGGACTGAGTTTCCGTGCAGATGTTGTCCTGCCCACCCTCCACCCACCCGATCAGCTTTGGCTTCTTCCCTTCTGCCCCGAGGAGTGGGTCTTTGCCTAGTTCCCGGGGCAGGAAGGAGTGCTTTCTGTCCCTCCCAGGGGCAGGGGAGGTGCTCTTCTGCTCCTCGCCATAATGCAGAACAACCAAGACCGACTCACCATGAGGCACATGCGGGTGGGTGGGGCTGTGAGCGCAGCAGGCAGGTGGGCGAGGCTGCAGGCAGGTGGGCGAGGCGCACATGGGTGGGCAGGGCCGTGCGATTTCGCGCTGGGATTCTAGTCTAGAATAATAAAAGCGTAACATGCTAATTAGACCAGACAGCCGAGCAACCTTCCGGAAGTTCTTCTGGATGACCTTCTGCACAAAGCCAGGGCTGCAAGAGCCGAGCCCCTTGCACGAATTTCGTGCATCGGGCCTCTAGTTGCTTTGTATGAGAGGAGGGTTCAGGGAGTCTGCAGTGGTCATGCCCATCAACTCTCAGTAGCCCATGGCTCCCTACATGTCTGAGCCACTACGGGCACTGCCTCTGATGCCCTCTTCCTCCTGAGCACCTCGCTGAGGCCTGTGGAGAAGATCCCCACCATGAGTGTGGGCTCAGCTTGCCCGGGGCCTCCAGCACACATTGGCCTTTGGGAATGAGGTGCAATTTTGTCTGATTTTTTTCTCACCCTCTTTCCTGGCAGACCCCCGTTCTCCCTGCCCTGTCAGCGGTGAAACCACAGCACGTCCGTCTCTCCATAGAGGGGCTCCCCCACTCTGTGGAATTCCCTTCGTTGCTCTGCAACCTGGCAGTGTGATGCTATCTTCCTCCAGGGAGAATTCACCTTTGCTTTGAAAAGCATTAGTGTGGGGAAGACCACTCGCTCCAGTCGTGGGTGAATTTTGAAGCTGATCCTTTGTGAGGGATGGTCTGTTTCTATTTCCTCCTTAGTCTTCAAGTGAACTGCCACGATATTCTGAATTTAATTAAAAAAGGTCCGCTGCTTGCGTCTATAGACGCTTATGGCGTGCAAATGGTTAAGCCATAGCCCCAGATTATTCTTGCTGAAAGGACACCATTATTAGGTCATTTCCCCGTCCAGCCCTATGACATCACCAGAGCTCTCCAGAGCTTCTCAGAATTTTATTTAGGCAAATGCTGTTGAGGAAAATGTGGCATCCACCCCACCCTCCACCCCCAACCACCATCATCAACGAAAAAGTGCTTGGCTAGGCTCTTTGGACTTCTCTTGTGACTCCTCTTCTTAGCCTGAGAGTTTACATATTTTTATCCCCCTTTCCTAGTTGCTCCCAGTGGGAGAACTAGAATATATATGCTTGTGTGCCATTGCTGGAAGCCAGGGTCTTATTTATAAATAACAATATATATATATTTTAATTTGTCTTTATTGTTGAAAATATTACAGATGTCCACTTTTTCCCCCATTGACTTCCCTCTGCCCTCTCCCATCCCTTTCCCAGGCCTTCGCCCCACTGTTGTCTGTCCATGGTTTATGCAAATGTGCATATAAGGTCTCTTCCCTCCCCACCCCCACCTTCTCTCTGAGAATCCTCGTTCTGTTGCATGCCTCCATGTCTCTGCATCTGTGTTGTTCACACGATCTCACTTATATGTGGAATCTAATGAACAAAATAAACTGACAAACTAAAGAACAATCTTTCAAAAGTGAGGAATCATTCTGACCATTCCAAGCACACTTTTTAAACTGTGTACCTGCTTCTAGCTCTTCCTCCTGACGTTTTAATGCAGGGCTTTGATGTAGGTGGGGTAGAGGGATCGCCCTAATTGCAGTGACATGGTGCTTCTGACAGCTGCCTTCCACTCATTTCGGTGCCTTCAAGGAGAGCTTATTCCTGGTGAGTAGGCAGGCAGGTGATCCCAGGTCTGCAGCACCTTGTGCACCGCCTGCAGGAGGCACGTGTACGCTTCCCGAGTCCCTCTCCCAGCCCCGTCCTCTCCTCTGACCATCCCAGCAGGGCTCTAGGCAAGTCAGATGCGGGGATGGGGAAGGGGGTGATTTGAGCAATGCATTATGTTACACTTCGTGCTCCCCTGTTTGATTGAACCAGCGGTGGCCTGTGCTCACCTTGCACGTTAATTCCAGTTCCTTGGGAAGTTCCTGTAAGTACCATTGCTGTGTCACATGATAACGGAGACAGGGCCGGCTGAGAGCATAACTGCAGCTGGTGCCATAGGTTAGAAGATGTCCCTGGTGGGGACAGACTTCGGATAGGAAAGGACAGGCTGCAGATGCCGACATTTCAGAGGGTTAAGCCGATGGATGCCCTGGTCTGAGACAGCAGGTGACACTGGATGGAAAAACCTAGCTGTGGAACCAAAGCAGAGACAACGGAGACCAAGACTGAGAGCACAGGCCGCCGTGTCATTTCCCTGTATCGGGGATGTTAAACAGGCGTGAGCGATAGAAACAGCCCCAGGTTCAGGCAGAAGAGCGCAGAAGCGGACACTTCGGGCTCTGGCACAAATAGGTCCCCGTACATTTACACCCAGAGAACTTTTAGTACGTTCAGCTCTCGGCCAGGGACTGCCCGCCAGGGTTTTGATTTCAGTCCTTGTAATTATGGCCCGAGGTGAGGACTGGACACTACGCCAGCTTCTCAGAACGAGAGTAGAGCCTTCGTCTTGTGCTTCGTCCTACCCGTCCTGACACGGAATTAGAAAGCGCTTCTGAAAAGGGTGTTTCTCAGATGGAAACCCCGCCCCCGTCTGACTGGGCCTGGTGAGATGTGCCACTGCGTTTGCCTCCTGTGAAATGATTGACCGTCAGAGGCTGAAAAAAAACATGAGCTAACTCAGATTCTTTATCTACATAACTATCTCTTGCCCTATTTAGCTGTTTAAAGAACGTCCTGTCCTCTGTAACTCTCCTCCCGCACATAGATTGTCAGGACACCCTAAACCTTGTAAACCCCGCTTCCTTCCTACAGTCATCAGCCCTGCTTTCCCCATGCAGGTGAAGTGAGCCTGCTGTCTGGGCGAGCCGAGCTCCGTGGAGTGTGGTGTCTTCGTGGCTCGGCAGTGCTGGGTCTGATATCCCTGGGGGCCGTTGTATGCATCAGGGAGCTATTGCCACAAAAGTGCTGTTACAGACCCCTCCCACACTCAGCACAGTAGAACAGTGAGCATTAATATGCTCACAGGTGGAATCTCAGGGTTTTCCTAACAGGTTTAGCTAAGCTGGGTGGCCCTGCGCCTTCCTGGAGGCCTGGGATTGGTCTGGGTAGTTCTGTCCTCCTTGGCCCAGCGAGATAGCCATGGACTGTCCTTCTCAGGTTGACGGCAGGGGCACGGGGGTGGGAATGGACCTGGGACACTGATGTCTGCCCACCCATCACGAGGCCAAACAAGTTGCGTGGCAAGTCCAAAGGCAGCAGGCAGGGACAGTCTGCCCCGGAGGAGGTCATGGCAAACAGAGATGTGGAGAGTGTGTGCGAAGGTCAGGACCGACAGCCATGCCGTGTTTGGGTAGTAATACTTGCATTAAGGTTTCTGACTTTGCAAACATTCTCCTTTATTACCTTTGTTTATGTCTTTATCATGTTGACACTGAGGCATGATTATTGTTCAGTTCCTTTCCATCAATGATCTTACCCGGGTGAAAAAATGTACATAACCCTCTATAGTATCTACCCTCCTAAATAATAGAAACGTAACTTCAGAAAATTATCAGGAACTCCCTTTCGATCCACATACAAATGAGT
>NW_005881757.1:0-5594 GCF_000147115.1 Myotis lucifugus | reverse complement strand
CCCCTACCTGGTGAAAGAAATAGACTTACAAGTCCAGGAACGTTACAGAGAACCCCAAACAAAAGGAATCCAAAGAGGACCACACCAAGACACATCATAATTAAAATGCCAAGAGCAAAAAACAAAGAGAGTATCCCAAAAGCAGCACGAGAAAGACAGTCAGTTACCTACAAGGGAGTACCCATACGACTGTCAGCTGATTTCTCAACAGAAACTATGCAGGCCAGAAGGGAGTGGCAAGAAATATTCAAAGTGATGAATACCAAGAACCTACAACCAAGATTACTTTATCCAGCAAAGCTATCATTCAGAAGTGAAGGTCAGATAAAGAGCTTCACAGATAAGGAAAAGCTAAAGGAGTTCATCACCACCAAACCAGGATTATATGAAATGCTGAAAGGTATCCTTTAAGAAGAGGAAGAAGAAGAAAAAGGTAAAGATACAAATTATGAACAACAAATACACATCTATCAACAAGTGAGTCTAAAAATCAAGTGAATAAATAATCTGATGAACAGTATGAACTGGTGATTATAATAGAATCAGGGACACAGAAAGGGAATGGACTGACTATTCTTGGGAGGGAAAGGGGTGTGGGGGATGCGGGAAGAGATTGGATAATAATCGTGCACCTATGGATGAGGACAGTGGGTGGGGAGTGAGGACAGAGGGTGGGGTGGGAACTGGGTGGAGGGGAGTTATGGTGGGGAAAAAAGAGGAACCAATGTAATAATCTGAACAATAAAGATTTAATTTTTTTAAAAAAAGAAAGAATGTATGCACCCCTGTGTTCATAGCAGCATAATTTACAATAGCTAAGATCTAGAAACAGCCCAAGTGCCCATCAGATGAGTGACTAAAAAGGCCATGGTACATTTACCTGTATTCAGGTTTAGTATTTTACAGTATTATTCCAAAATGTAACACTACACAGCTGTGAAAAAGAAAGATCTCTTACACTTTGAGACAGCATGGAGGGACTTGGAGAGTATTATGCTAAGCAAAATAAACCAATCAAAGATAAATATCACATGATCCCATTCATACATGGAATCTAATGAACAAAATACACTGAAGAACAAATAGATCCAGAGGCACAGAAGCATGGAATAAACTGTCAAATCTCAGAGGGAAGGTAAGAGTTGGTAGGTAGGTGGGGAAGATTAACCAGAGAACTTATATACATACTAGAGGCCTGGTGCACAAAATCCGTGCACCTGTGGGCCCTGCCCTCCAGCCCCCCAATATTCATCTATTTTTGTATATGTGTGTATGTATGCATATTTTGTGTGTTTTTGTTAATCCTCACCTGAGGACATTTTTCACTGATTTTTAGAGTAGGAGGGAAGGTGAGAGACAGAGAGAGAAACATGGATTGGGAAAGACACATCAATTGGTTACCTCCTGCACATGCCCTGATTAGTTCGGGCCAAAACAGCACCACCAACAGCACCACCAACAGGGCTGACTGCTGGCGGCCCCTGGGCTCAGGCGTTGAGCGTATGGCGATTTTCTGTTTCTGTTTCCACTTCTGTAGAGGTCCCGCTTGTAGGAGCTGCTGATGTAGTGACCACTTTCTGTCTTGATCTTCTTGTCCTTCTGTCCTGACTGTTCCACAAACCGCTTCTTCTTCTGGTCCCACTTGAGCTGCTGCCAGCCCCTGGTCAGGTTCTGGGCCTTGTCCCCCATCAGGTCCAGGACAGCGCCAGCCACCTGCTGCTCAAAGGCGCCCCTGTCCCCACCAACGCCCAGGTCCCGTTCACTGTCTGAGTCCTTGGACCGAGAGTGGACTTAGAAATCCTGGTGCAGCGGCCAGGCCTTCTCCTTCCACCTCTTGGCTCCCCACTCAGGTCCTGGCTGCTGCTGTTTCAGGCCCACGACCTCTGTGAAGATGTCCTCCACGCTCTCTCCTACCACCCCCTCCTCCTCCTCTTTCCCAGACTGCTCCGCCTATGGCGATGGGCAGCTCAGGTATGGGCCAGCCAGGCCCTCCTGCCACTCCTACCAGAAGCTGCCGCTTGGCCTGCATCACCTGGCTGCTCAGGTCCTGGCTGGAGGCATTTATCTCAAAGATAGTCGCCCGTGAGAGGTATTGCTTGATGCTGTCCACCAGCCTCGGCAGCTGCAGCTCCTCCTCCTCGAAGCTCGAATTGAAGAGGGGGTGCAGGCCCAACCCTGCAAGGTCCAGCTCCTTGGCCCACTTGATGGACTCTGGCGAGCGCACGTACTGCTGCTGGGTGTTGTCCGCCACGCAACCCAGGCCCGCAGCTCCAGCAATGCCTCCAGGGTGCTCCCCAAGTCACAGTCCTCGTCATCCACCATGCTCTGTGGCACCCGGCCTAGCATGCCGTCCACGCTGACCACATCTGAGGGCTCCTCCTGGGGGGAGCAAGGGTAAGGGCACGACCCAGGAAAGGTGCAGGTCCAGCAGGTAGGGGACCTCATCTGGGGCCGCCAAGGAGTAGACCATGCTACTTGGGCCAGCCTGGGCCACATGACCCACGCGGTGCAGGAAGAGCTTGCCCTTGGTGGGGAAGCTGAAGTTGATGACATTGTCCAGCAGCAGGATGTCCAGGCTCCAGGCGGCCTGGTCAGTCATGATGAGGGTGGAGCACTTGCCATGGGTGAACTTGGCCAGGTTGATCTTGCAGGTTGTCTGGTCCAGGGCGCTGTAAATGTGGGTGCAGCTCACCCGCTGGAGCAGCCTCGGCTTGGAGACCAAGCGGCTGGGGGAAGGCAGATACTCAAAGCCTGAGCCTGGGGTGTGGGGGCTAACCAGGGGGGCCTCCCGCCAGGAGGAGGGGCTTATGGGGCAGATCTGGTGGTTGGCTGCCCCAGTGCGTGTCATAGCAACCAGTGTTTCCGCTGTTCGGTAAATTTTCATATTAGCCTTTTATTATCTAGGACTTGAGGCCCGGTGCATGAATTCATGCACCAGTGAGTCCCTCAGCCTGGCTTGTGGTTTTGGGCCAAAACCAGCTCTCCAACATCCCCCGAGGTGGTCCCAGATTGCGAGAGGGCACAGGCCAGGCTGAGGGACCCCAAAGATGCATGATCAGGACCAGGGTCGCGGGAGGTTGGCCAGCTGGGGAGGGACCATAGGAGGGCTCCAGGGCATGACTGGCATGTCTCACTCAGTCTGGATGGGCCGGATCCCAGCAGCAAGCTCACCTACTGGTTGGAGCATCTGCCCGTGGTGGTCAATGCACATCATAGCAAGCAGTTGAGCGACCTTAGCATATCATTAGCATATTATGCTTTGATTGGTTGAAGAATGGACACTTAGCATATTAGGCTTTTATTATATAGGATAGGATATGCATAACCCCATGGACACAGACAATAGTGTGGTGAAGACCTGGGAGGGGCAGGTGCAGGGTGAAGGGGGTCAATGGGGGAAAAGGGGGAGTTAACATCTATAATATTTTCAACAATAAAGATAAATTTTAAAAATTAAAATTAAAAAGGAATAAAATGGACAAATATACTAGAGTAACATGAAGACCAGCAGAAGCTACTATTCAGAGATTTATTTTTTTCTAGAAGATAAAATTTGCTTTTCTAGCTTCCCTTCCACTGCCTTAACAAAATAATAATATGATTTAAGATCATATACCCTTCAACTCAATTGTAGAAATTTCTGTTTTCATAAATCTGATGTTAGATGGAGCAGCCCAAGTTTACACTGGATATAATAAAGGATGGTGCCTGAGGTCAGAGCTATGTTTAGTTTAATTTCCCAACATTTTAAGTGCGAAATGCTACTTCAGTCAAATTCACTAATTTTGGTTTCTGCTATACAGTCCTTCTTTCATAACTAGTAATATTTTTAAAATAAAAAAGGCAGAACCAATGGAAATAATAAAAATATATCTTCCATGGTGATGCCCTTTTCTAGTTAACATGACTGAAAAGAAACTTGGAGCTGTTAGGAGGTACTACACTGTTTTCCAGTTCCCAGGGAATGGTAAGCAACCTTTCTCATATCCTTTTTCTGACTATAATGCCTTCCGATTCTATTTAGGAGTACGTCTAATTCATTTTTCCAGATTAGCAAGACTTGCTCTGAGTCATTTCCTATTTCCTCTCTTGCTGTGAGCAGAGACACATCGTTGTAGAAACCCGTTGGCCCCAGTGATCATTTTCTTAGACAAAGAGTGCACAGGTCCAGCTCTGTGCAGCTCAAACAGAGGATGTCTGCTCCTGCCAGGAACAAGCCTTAGTAGAGTGAGCATAAACATACAGGGGAGATAATTCACTAACAAAAGAGAACACCTCCCAAGCATCAAAGTCCCTAAAAAACAAATGCAGTATTAATGAGACAGTCCTATTAGAAACTTTTTAAAATACTTTCTGATGATACTTGATAAAATAGAAGCCCAGTCTAGCTCTCTTTGTCTACTGTTTAAAAATCTTTATTGTTGAAAAAAGTCTGTCCTTTACTAAGAAATAATATAGAGTATATCCATTTCTTGACTTTACTACTCATTATACCTCCATTAAAGGCATTACATTCCACTTGGCATATGGGTCACTTTAATGCTAAAGTTTTGCTCATAAGAAAGTGTACACCCACATTCCATCTTTTTAAATGCATACTAAATAAAAATTATTTTATTTTGGCTTATATTTCTCAAATCATTTAATGAAACCTACCTATAACCCAGGGTTATGCTAATCCCTTACCAAAAACACTCTCTTCATTATAGCCATCACAGTGTTGTGGTTTCCAATTTTCTTTTTCTTTTTTTAATTTTTGAAATCCCTCATTGAATTGACTGACACCGATGGGGAAAATATGAATACATCAAGCGATTATTAAACATATTTAAAATGATGTGATTTTTGTTTTGTTGTTATGAAAATCTTTAATGTGCACTCAGTTCAGAAATGTAAAACTATACAGAGGGGGACAAAAGTTGTTCATATGGAAAATAACACAATAATAAATAATAATACAAGAATAAACTCTGTGTTTCCTGCACTCACAACTCTAAACCTACTTTTGCCCCACTCTATATGTATTTTCAAAAGAAATCGAAAGAGCACATATGGGAGGGAAGCTGTCTCTCAGGTTTGGTATTTTACAGTATCATTCCATCACAGACAATAGAAGCAACAGACATTGATCATCTTAAACTTCACACATACGAATAAAGCAAACCGTTAACCCAGTGATTTTCAACTGGGGCACCTCAAGAATTTTTAAAACATGCAATACTTATTTACTCAGGAGCACTGACCTCTTTTCCCTTAGCTTGTCAAAAAAAATAAAATAAAAAATTACAACAGCCAACACAATAGCTGTCCCATGTGAATGAATCAAACTTATACCTGATTTTTTTATCCAATCAGCAAATATTTTTTGGTGTGCCACAGAATTTTAGTTTATGTGCATGAGACTTTAAAAAGATTGAAAATCACTATAATTAACCTAATATAAATAGATATCTCATTGTCTCACATGGAATAACGTATGTATTGGCCTGGAACAGCTCAGCACTACATATACTTTCTGAAGAAACATACAGATGGGACAATGAAGTAGCCTGTAACTGCCAAAACTTCTCCCTTAATATTCCCTCTTCTATCCA
>NW_005881756.1:0-5595 GCF_000147115.1 Myotis lucifugus | reverse complement strand
TTTTAATTGTGCTAATCTTGATTTCAATAGCAACAGAAGAAAAAGGGTAAAGGGGTTCAAATATATGGTGATGATAGATGACTTGACTTTGGCTGGTGAACATACAACAAAATATTCAGATTATGTATTGTAGATATGATTTTAATAACCAATGTCATCACAATAAATTTATTAAAATATAAAAATAAAGTATATAAAATTACTATCTAGGAAAAAAAGGTATATATTAGGAAAATGAAAAATATTTGCAAAATGTATCATAAGCAATAAAGAATAAAATGGGAAAAATACTTTCAAATCACATATCTGATAAAGAACCTGTAAACAATTACACTAATAAAAGAGAAACATGGTAATTAACGTACGACCGCTACCCTTCCCATTGGCTAATCAGCATATCCTTATGCAAATTAACTGTCAGCCAAGATGGTGGCCGGCAGCCCTGCACTGAAGCGTGCAGGGAGGCTTGCTTAATCCAGTGACTGTGGACTCCAACGTTCCCCGCCTGACTTGCCGGACTCTCAGCTGCTGCAACTCTAAGCAACTACGTTGCCAAATATAGAAGCTAAACAAAACCCCAGAAACTGGCTTTCAGCCAGCCGGATCGCAACATTGTATCAAATACAGAAGGTAAAGGCCAGAAACCTGCTTTCAGCAGCAGAGTCTCAGAGCTAAAGCTGGCCCAGAATAAAAAAAAAAAAAAGAAAAAGAAAAAAATGAGCAGTTGGGAGCTTCAGTCACCCCTGCCAGCTGGAAAACAGCCCTCAGCCCCTCAGCCAGCCTGGCCAGGCACCGCAGTGGGGACCCCCACCCTGATCCAGGACACCCTTCAGGGCAAACCAGCCAGCCCCACCCATGCACCAGGCCTCTATCCTATATAGTAAAAGGGTAATATGCCTCCCATCACCGGGATCAGCAGAGCAGCGAGGCCTCCCTGCACTGGGATCAGCGTGACAGGGGGCAACGCCCAAACCCCTGATCGCCCTGCGGCTCTGTGTGTGACAGGGGGCAGCGAACAAACCCCCTGATTGCTCTGCGGCTCTGTGTGTGACAGGGGGCGAGGCCAAAACCTCCCTATCCACCCTGTTCTGTTCGTGACAGGGGAAGGTGCCCCAACCCCCTGATCAGCCCTGCTCTGTGCCTGATAGGGGGGAGCTCCCCAACTCCCTGATCGCCCTGCGGCTCTGTGTTTGACAGGGTGTGCGCACCAACCCCCTGATCGGCCCTGCTCTGTGTGTGACAGGGTAGAGCCATAACCTCTCCATCGGCCCTGCCCTGAGTGTGACAGTGGTGGCGCCCCAATCCCCAGATCAGCCCTGCTCTGTGGGTGATAGAGGGTGGCGCCCCAACCCTCCTCCATGGGCCTTGCTCTGTGTGTGACAGGGTAGAGCTATAACCTCCCCATTGGCCCCTGCCCTGAGTGTGACAGGGTGCAGTGCCCCAACCCCCTGAACCGCCCTGCTCTGTGTGTGATGGGGGCGGTGCCCCAACTCCCCTATTGGCCCTACTCTGTGAATGATGGGGGGAGCTCCTCAACCCCCTGATGGGCCCTGCTCTGTGAGTGACAGGGGGGAGCTCCCCAACCCACTGTTCGGCTCTGCTCTGTGAGTGAAAGGGGGCAGCACCCCAACCCCTTGATTGGCCCTGCTCTGTGAGTGACAGGGGGCAGCGCCCCAACCCCCTGATCAGCCCTGCTCTGTGCATGACAGGGGTCAGACCCCCAACTCCCCAATCGGCCCTGCTCTGTGCCCGACCAGGGGCTGCACCTAGGGATTGGGCCTGCCCTCTGCCACCTGGGAGCAGGCCTACGCCAGCAGGTCGTTATCTCCCGAGGGGTCCCAGACTGCGAGAGGGCACAGGCCGAGCTGGGGGACCCCCCCCCCCCGAGTGCACAAATTTTTGTGCACTGGATATCTAGTCCTATATAATAAAAGCCCAATATGCAAATCAAACAGAGAAATGACTGGTCGCTATGAAGCACACTGACCACCAGGGGGCAGATGCTCAATGCAGGAGCTGCTCCTTGATGGTCAATGCGCTCCCACAGGGGGAGTGCAGCTCAGCCAGAAGCTGACTCACAGTTGGTGAGCACATCAGTGGTGGGTGGCAAGAGCCTCTTCCACCTCCATGACAGCACTAAGGAGCAGCAAGCCTAGCAGTAAGGAGCAGCAAGCAGGAGGGCAGTAAGGAGCAAGTAGTCCCAGACTGTGAGAGGGCACAAGCTTGGCTGAGGGACCCCACTTCCCCCAAGTGTGAGAATTTCATGCACTGGGCCTCTAGTATTTGATAAAAACCTGCCAAAGAACACGATGTATAAAGAACTCTTGCAATCCATTAATTAAAGACAAATAGCACTATTTAAAATGGAAAAAAAGATTTCAATAAGTGTTTTGGACATATACTGCATATACTGTACCAGGAAACCATCACCACAACCTAGGTAATGACTCTGTCCATTTTCTAATGCCCTGTAGCCCTGTCATCCCACTTACCTTGCCACCAAAGACCCACCAACCACTTGTGTGCTGTGCACAGATATGCACCAAAATCATTCCTTGATGTGAACATGTATGCGAGTGGCTGAAACTTATACTCTGAGCTGAGATCTCAGACCTCTGTGGAGGAGAGGATGATGATTATTTTCTCCAACATGGAAATTTTTTAATCCCTAATCCTAATTTAGGAAAAGTTTTAGAAACACAAGATGCTTTTTAATAGGAAGAAGATCTTGAGAACCATTGCCTTAGATACTCCATTTTTTATATTTGTCTAAAAACATAGATGAGACTGCTCTTTTAAAAGCATATGTTTTTCAGAGACAGACTCATAGATGGAGAGCAGGCTGACAGCTGTCATGGGGGTGGGGATCTGGGAAAAATGAGTAAAAAGAAGAAATAAGAAAAAAAAATGGACAAGGACAACAGTGAGGTGAATAGGTATGTGGGGGGAGGTGAAGAATGGGGGATACATGATGATGGAAGGAGACTTGACTTGGGGTGGTGAACACACAATAGAGTGTATAGATGAAGTGTTTTAGAATTGTGCACCTGAAACCTACGTAATTTTTTTAACCAGTGTTACCCCATTAAATTTAATAAAAAGAAAAATAATTAAGAAAAATAAATTTAGTTACTGTATTCATCCAATAAATAAATAAATAAATAAATAAATAAATAAATAAATAAAAGCATATGTTGGTTCAAAATTTCCCAGGAATAATCTGAAAGCAACTCCCATACGGAGGGCAGGGAGACAGACACCTACGAAAGAGGGAGACCACTGCAGATGGTTAGATAACAGTTTAATAGGCCAGGGAACTTACTGAAAAGGCTTGCTTGAGTGGCCTGAAGACAAAAGTGGCCTGCAAGATCTGAAAAGTTTCTATAGAGGCCTTAGCTGGGCCTAGTCACATCCAACATCCAACTGGTCTCAGCAACGCACGACTAGCTCCAGGCTGTGCCCTTGAGGCAGCTCCTGGAAAGGGAAAGGGCAAGCTGAATGCACATTCTAAAGATGGTTGGGGTGAGCCTCCAATTGCCTTGGCCCAGCCTTTGGGTCAACTGGAGGTCACATCTTCTCCATGACCTTACACAGTGAAGCAGGACACAATGGATTCAAAGAAACACAGTCTTGGTGGGAGAAAATGTTCTATTTTCACTTGAGACCAGTAAAGGAGACGGGAGTAATTTCCAAAGCTCTGCCTCTCCTAGGGGAGGCTTATATACTGGGTTTGGTAAATTACATGTTGATTTCTTCTTTGTAACTGGATATACTTATCAGTCATGATTTAGGTCAAGTTCATCCCTGCTAGAGTTCCTCTGTGGAATACTGTGCCACATTTTAGCATTTAGTAGAAATAGCCCAGACTTGAGACCATTGTCCCATCTGTCACCAACACTCCATTCGTAGTGACCAGCTCCTACAATTTAATATGCCCCCCACCCCTTCTGCAGTGTGCCCTGAGAGGTCAGCAAGGGGCTTCACTTGCATGCACACGGCTCATTTGATGGCTGCTCTCTCAGATGTCATAGCAACAATACAATCAGATGCAAGAGAAAACAATTCAAGATACCAATTCCTAAAATCAGGGGCATCTTTTTCCCCCCAGAATTCCTTTTTTCCCCCCTCTAATCAGCTTTCCAGGTGCATTTTTAATATGCTGATGCATCAAGATAAGTGTATAGGGGAATTTTGGATTGTTCTTTGGTCTGTTTTACTTTATCTTAGTTCTGCCTGGTTTTAATGTGTTTTTTGTTATTTTCCTCTGACTTCATCTGCCCTTGGGTTCAGCTGGCACAAATGGCATGAATTGGGTCTTTGTGCTCTACTTCCCAGACAAAGTGATTTAAGCTATGTATTCTCTGGTTAGGGAGGAGACATATAAACCATTTGCTCTCAAGTGCTCTTGATTGGGGAAGATAAGGTCTTGTGATTAACAAGCTGGCTACAAACCACCAATACAGTCAAATTTCTCATCTCAGTTTCCCTATTCCATTTGTCCAGGAATTTTCCTAGCTTCTTACTATCCTGCCTCACATGGATCACAGAACATCTTGCTGGAGAAGCCTGCTGCTTCGCTAACAAGGTGCTCAGACGTGGACTGAAATAATGTGCATCACTGGTGGTGCTAACACTTGACACAGAGAGGAATTCTCATTTGCATTTTCCTAAATTGAGTCTGTGAACTCTTCATAATATATTATTGCCTGATTATGCCAATTCTGTAACTTCTTCTGTTTGTTAGCCTTGTGGGTATTGGTGGTGAGTGAGCCGGGAAGATGCTGATGGTTGCTATCACAGCATAACAAACCATCCCAAAGCCTAGTGGTTTAAACCAACAACACTCTTTATTTTTCTCATGAATCTGCAATCTGGGCAGGATGCAGGGGGATGGCCCATCTTCGCTCTTTGCTGCTGCATCTGAGGT
Organism: Myotis lucifugus; assembly: GCF_000147115.1. Lineage (NCBI taxonomy): Eukaryota > Metazoa > Chordata > Mammalia > Chiroptera > Vespertilionidae > Myotis > Myotis lucifugus. The sequence continues at coordinate 668 of NW_005881756.1, read as the reverse complement.
GGCTCAGTTGGCAGCTGGACAATCTGCTTCCATGTTGCCTCACTTGCATGGATGGCAAGTTGGTTCTGCTGGCAGATGAAAGACCAGCCAGGGGAGAGAGCCAGTGACTTCAAGTCCTCTTCATGTGGCCTCTCGATGGGCAACCTGGGCTTCCTCCCTACATGGTGGCCAAGTGCCAAGCTCACAAATCCTAGGGACCAAAGAGGCACTTTCCCTATCTCACTTTTCAAGTCACAATCACACACTAGTTGTCAAATCAGTCACAAAGTCCATTGAATTTCAAGGAAGGGGACAAACCCTATAATTTAACAGAAGGAAAAACAAACTGATTATAAGAAAAAATGGATGGGATAGAATATATTGTTTTAGTCATCTTTGGAAAATATAATTAAGCACATTAACAAATCATAGTAAAGAAAGAAAGAAAAATATAATTTACATTATTTCCCAAATATATCCCTTATTCTTGAAAGTATTTTCCAAACCCCATTTACAATATCTTGAAATATATTTCTTCTAGCTTCTTCCCTAATATTTTTCATTTTTTCATTATAGTTCTTCAACAAGATATTTTTTTCCTCCTCCATTTCTTGCTCTGATATTTTCCCCTGAGCATATTGCTCTTCAACTGATCTGGTTTCCTTATCTAATTCATCTTCATAGATTAT
>NW_005881755.1:0-5595 GCF_000147115.1 Myotis lucifugus | reverse complement strand
CTAACTCCCCTATCAGCCCTACTCTGTGCGTGACAGGGGGGAGCTCTCCAACCCCCTGATGGGCCCTGCTCTGTGCATGACGGGGGGGGGGCAGTGCCCCAAACCCCCTGATTGGCCCTGCTCTGTGAGTGACAGGGGGCAGCACCCCAACCCCCTGATTGGCCCTGCTCTGTGCATCACAGGGGGTGGCTCCGCAACCTCCCCATTGACCCTGCCTTGAGTGTGATAGGGGGTGGTGCCCCAACCCCCCAATCAGCCCTACCCTGAGCGTGACTGAGGGTGGCATCACAACCTCCCAATCCGCCCTGCTCTGTGCATGACAGGGGGCGGTGCCCCAACTCCCCAATCAGCCCTGCTCTGAGCCCGACCAGGGGCTGCACCTAGGGATTGGGCCTGCCCTCTGCCACCCAGGAGCAGGCCTAAGCCAGCAGGTCGTTATCTCCCGAGGGGTCCTAGACTGCGAGAGGGCACAGGCCGGGCTGAGGGACCCCCCCCTCCCCCCCCAGTGCACAAATTTTTGTGCACCGGGCCTCTAGTATGCATATAAGTTCTCCGGTTAATCTCTCCACCCCCTAACCCCCACCTTTCCTCTGAAATTCATGAGCCTGTTCATGGTTCTGTATCTGGATCTATTTTGTATGAATATGCTGGCACATGTATTAACTAATCTTTTTTAAATCCTCACTTGAGGATATTTTTTCCAGTGATTTTTTTTTAGAAATTGGAAGGGAGAGAGACAGAAACATGATGTGAGAAAGACACATGATTGGTTGCTTCTTGCATGGGCCCTGACCCAGGTATGTGCCCTTGATCAGGAATCAAATCCCCAACCCTTTGGTGCATGAGCCAACACTCCAACCACTGAGTCACATAGGCCAGGGCAGTATTAACTAATTTTTTTACCTCTTTCCTATTCTCCTACCATCTAACATAAGATGTGCTTACAGTACTAAACCTTATATCTCAGTATTTAATTGACAGGATATCAGAGAGAACATAGATGAGCTAGAACAGTGGTCGGCAAACTCATTAGTCAACAGAGCCAAATATCAACAGTACTTCTTCAAAATAGACTCGCCCAGGCCGAAAACCGACTTCTGCGCATGGGCCACGAAGTTTCAATCGCACTGTATGCGCACCCGCACGTGGTATTTTGTGGAAGAGCCACATTCAAGGGGCCAAAGAGCCACATGTGGCTCACGAGCCCCAGTTTGCCAACCACGGAGCTAGAAGAATGACCATCATCTAAAGATGGGAAGAAGTGTGCACGTCCCCAGTGGTGTGTGAAACAGCCACGTTGTGATGGATGGAAGCCTGACTTGTTAGGTGCGGCTGAAAGAGATGGATGAAAATGCTAAATTGACAAGGGGTGGACTATGTTGGCTTTGTAATCCGTCAGCTTGGCTAGGATGAGCTATGTTCCCCAAGTCCCCTTCCCCATGTTTTTGGTTAGGGCTGACTGCAATAAAGGCTGTGCGTGCGTTTTGAAGGCTGAAATGCAGCAGCAGTCGCCATGTGCGTGAGGGGCAGGGGCACCAGGTGCAGTTACAGCTCACACTTGTCATTCTGCTGGCTCCCTTCGCTGGTGTGGGCCGGCCTGCCCTGCAGCGGCTCCAGCCCCTTGGCTCTCCTTGGGCTTCTCCAGCTCAAGAGCTGGTCATGTTCAGCTTCATGAGAAAGGACACTAGCTGCTGTGGCAGGACGTCCGCACTGTGGCTGTGGGAGGCAGTAGGGCTTGTTGTGGACAAGATGTGCCCCCACCTCAATCACAAATTAATATGTTATACTAGCTTCCAGTATGACTGTGTGGCAACAGGGCCTTTAAAAAGGTAATTAAGATTAGATGAGGTCATAAGGTGGGGCCCAATCCACTATGACTGATGTCCTTAAAAGATGAAGAAGAGAGAGACAGCAGGGATGTACTTGCACAGAGAAAAGGCCCCGTGAGGACACAGCCAGAGGAGGGTGGCCATCTGCAAGCCAAGGAAAGGCCTCAGGAGAAGCCAAACCTGCCAACACCTTGATCTTGGGCTTCCAGCCTCCAGAGCTGTGAGAAAATAAGTGTTGGTTCTTTAAGTCACCCTAGCAAACTGTACAGGGCCTGACCTGGGTTCCAGCGGGTGCCTCTGGCATTCAACCTGCCCTAGATGTTCCCCACTTTGCCCAACTGTCTGCCCCATGGCCATCAAGCTCCAGCGTGAGAAGACAAGTCTTCCAGACACTGCTGAGCCACTCGCACAGCTGCATGCATTCAAATCCCGTGACCAGCCCTGAGCACAGCTCTCTGCTGAGGCCAGGCTCATACAGGAGGGCAGGTTCTTGCTTAAGCCTGTGGGCAGCCACTGTAGGACTGATCCCCTGCGTTGTGTGAAAGGACAGGCACTGGCCAAGTGTGCAGGCACGCTGACAACACGCCCCACGCATCTCCCTCGAACTTGGGCAGGAGGTAGCCAGTCTGTCACCGGGGACCCTCCGGCAGCCTCCGGGGGAGGCAGGTGGCAGAGGTGAGGTAAGTAATGGAACCGGGCAAGCACCTAGTCCTCTGAGCAGATGCTGTGGCCCCACCAGCAAGCTGCCAGGCCCTGCGCAACTTCAAAACCCTGCAAACCGCACCTGTGCCCCAGGCAACCTGCCCTACTAAGGTGGGCAGAGGCTGAGACAGAGCTGGGAGCCTACAGCTGCCAGGGATGAAGGTGCTCCCCTGGGGTTAAACACAGGCAGTTCACCCAACACCCTCTCCTCTGGCTCTTTTCTCTGCTGCTCCCCTTTCTCCCCGCTATTGTGTCTACTGTGGGCTCTGGGACTGGGGCACTTGCTGGAGGGGAGGCCTTTTAACCAGGCCTCCGCTGCTTTTAGGGTTAATTTTTAAAGAACACACAGGCCTGGTCGAGAAGCAGAAATCAAAGAGAAGCCACTGCGTGCCAGACACAGGCTAGCTGATTAATCAAGCTCCTACTATGCACCTGATGGGTTTATGGTTATACTCTCAGCCACTCTATGAAAGGTTTTAGCATATGCATGTCCTAGAAAATTCTGAGGCTCAGAGAAGTTAGGTGAGTTAAAGAAGGTTGTATGGAGACTAAAAAAACACACCCAGAAATGTCAAAACCCAGTTGGTCTGACTTCAAAGTCCTTTCTCATCTCACTCCCAGAGGCTGCTGTTTGTTTAAATCCGCCTCTCAGCCCAGACACAGCTGGGGTGTGAGTGGGGGCAGAAGTATGATGTAGTTCAGTGATTCTCCAAGTGTGGTCCAACTGGCAGCCTCTGCATCACTGGGGCCTTGTTAGAAATGCAGATTCTCAGGCAGGCCTGCCTCAGCATCCCTGCATCAGACGCTGGAAGCAGGGCCCAGACATCCCCACATGAGAACCCTTGCAGCTGGTTCAGAGGTGTGCTCCGGTTTGAGAACCACTGGTCCAGTGGGCTGTGGCCTGGCCTTGGGGCATCCTGGCTGCACATGTGGGGGCTCCCAGGTTGAAAGGGCTGAGCATAGACCCTGTAGCAGGGTGGTATGGCCCCTTTCATTCACAAAGCACCTCTCCACCTTCAGCTTTTTCACCCTCAAGCCAGCCGCAAGGATGATGCATACCATTGCCCTACCTTTTCCTGACATTTTCTGGGAAGCACCGGGTTCAAATCCTGACTGCACCATTTCCTACCTGTATGACCTCAGCCAAGTGCATCCTTGGTCTGAGCCTTGTGGTCTACCTGTAAAGTGAGATACCTGTGCCTCCACCTCCTAGGTGTGAGGGCCATGAGCTCAGTGCTGTGCCTGGCACACAGCATGTGCCTGCGACAGCGGGAAGCAGTCCTGCTGTGGTTGGTCAGCGTTCTGAGAAGGGCACGAGGAGGCTGTGGGCCTCTCCAGCTGCCTGAGGTCTGACGCTCCAAGAATCCAGGAGGAGCAGGAATTCCAGGGATTCCAGGGAGGACCAGGGGCTCCAAGGCCCTGCTCATGCCAATCTAGCTTGGAGATGCTGGACTAGTCATTCACTTTCTTTGCACCTAGGTTTTCTGTAAAGAGAAGGGGCAAGGTGTGCTCAGAGTTGATTCACTGATTTGAGGACTCCCTGGGCTCTGTGTGGGAGAGGCTGCATGGGCTGCCCGGGCACCGATGCAGACAGATCCTTCCAGGGGCTGGAGAACATCACAGAAAGATGACACCAAGGGCCTCATCTGCTGCAGCAGTCCAGACTTACTACGGCGTGAGTCTCCCACCTGAGGAAGTTTCCTTGTTCCTGGATCACTTGGCTCTCCCCGCCCAGCAGTTCTGCCCTGAGGCTCCTCAAGGAGGCAGCAGAAAGGATGGAGCCCAACCTCTTCCTGCTGGACAGACCACTCAGGGAGGGGACCCGGGCCCCTGCCTCTAGGAGCAGGCAGTGAGGCTCACACTAAGTGTGAGATGGGACCTCACAGGTGCTTTCCTGCCACATTCAATCACAGAATGAAAGCCTCCCTGTTCCGTAGTTATGGAGCTTTTTGGGGCTCACTGGTTCCTCAAAGCTGTTCTGAGAGCACAGTGTCACTGTTTCCATTTCCCAGAAGTTGGTGTCGCTAGAAAGCACCCCCATCCCGCTTCTAACTACAGTGTGCTGTATTTTAGAACCAGAGTTCCTAAAAAGGGGGCCATGAAGTTAAAATCCTTGGGCCTTCCGAGGGGCCTCCTGAAGGGGCCAGTGCTCTGCTACTGGAGGGAAGCTGCCTTGGCTGGGCTACTTTCCAGCTGCCTGTCCTTTGACAAGTCAATCAATTTCTCCAAATTAGGTGTTGAAAATAGGAACCCTAGCTTTTTTATAGAAATAAGAAGCTCTTAATGGCTCTGATTTCATAAATAAAAATGAGTGGAGCTTCATTGTTTTATAATAAAAGTGGTTTACTTGGTGGTAGGGCAAAACCTTTGAGGAATAGAGCCACATAGTAGGGAGCAAATAACAAAAGGACGGCAAGCGATGGCCAGGTAGAGGACCCTGCCAGTGCACAGGTGCCAGCCAGGGCCCCCACCCACCTTTGCGTGGAGACTGCTGGCCTCTCAGAAAAACGTGGGTCCATCCAAGTACTTCTGGTGGCAAGTTTTCCTGCAGGAAACTTTTCTGTGTGATCCCTGTGGGGTTCATCTGCCTGAAGGCTTCCGGCGATGAAAGCACCCCTGCCAGGATAAGCTCTTGCAGGTTGGATGGTGTTGGGTCTGAGCCCCTCTGCTAGGGCCCAGACCTCCTTGGGAGCTGGAAACTGGAAGAAGAGAAGAGCAGCCGCAGGCAGATGGGACATACTTTATTGCAAACAAAGCTGCCAGCCACCAGCTGTTCAGTAGCACCTTTTATACTAACTCAAACAAAAGAGGCTTGTTGGCAGTTAGTGACATCAGTGTTACACAAAACAGGTGGTTTATATAAGAGTGCACCTGCACAGTGCACATACTGATACTGCTGAGTCATTGCCTTCATGCATGTGTATGGCAAACAGGCCTTTAACATAGCGATAGTGCTGTGTCATTGCCTTCATGCATGCATATGGCAAATATCCCTTTAACATAGTGATACTGCCGAGTCATTGCCTTCATGCATGTGTATGGCAAACAGGCCTTTAACATAGTG
>NW_005881754.1:0-5596 GCF_000147115.1 Myotis lucifugus | reverse complement strand
CCCATCTCTGGAGAACTGGCCAGGCACCAGTGGGCGTGCGGTTAAATAGGCCTCCTGGAAGTTGGCCTCAGGCACCATGGCCGCTTCCCCTCCCTAGATGCTCCATAAGGAAGAAATGATATAAAAGTGGCCACCAGGTGGCTCCCCACAACAGGCGCGAACGTCAGTGGGATGGATTCAGATCCTGGGCCGGCAAGGGCATCCCACCGCCCCCAACCCCTTCAGGATGGGCACCAGATGCAGGGCTCATGGCTGGCGAGCACCACTGTGGTGGCGTGAGCCCCTCCCGATCAGGACTGACTGGGCGTGAGCCCATGGCAGACACAGCGGGGCTGGGGTGAGTGGAAGCAACAGGCGGCATTGGACTGCCAGTTTCAGCCCAATCCCTGCAGGCTATGCCAAGGGACCCCATCCATGCACGAATTCGTGCACCACGCTTCTAGTATTTGATAAATAAAGGTATATGTATTTAAGATGCACAGCATGTTTTGATATATGCATATATTATGAAATTATTACTACCATCAAGCTAACTAACATATTTATCACCTCATATAGATACCTTTCTTTTTCTTTCTTTTGGAAAGAACAATTAATATCTACTCTCTTAGAGAATTTGGAGTACCCAATACAGTATTGTTAACTCTAGTCACCACCATATTGTACATTAGATCATCAGAACTTATTTATCCATCATACCTGACTCTCTGTACCCTTTGAATGAAATTTTCCTCACCTCCCAGTCACTGAGAACCAACTTTCTACTCTGCTTCCAAGAGTTTAAGTTCAACTATTTTAGATTCCACATATAAGTATTTGTCTTTCTGTGTCTGGCATATTTCACTTAGCAAAATGTCCTCCAGGTTCATCCATGTTGTCACAAATGGATGGAGATATATATATATAACATTTTCTTTAACCCTTTATCTTTTGATAAACATTTAGTTTCTTTCCATGTCTTGACTATTGTAAATAATGCTGCAATGAACATGGGGTGCAGATATCTCTTCAAGACAGTGATTTCATTTCCTGTGGATATATACAAAGAAGTGGGATTGCTAGATCATATGTTAGTTCTATTTTTAATTTTTTGAGAAATCTTCATACTGTTTTTCATAATGGCTATACCACTTTTTTTTTTATAACTTCATATACATAATCCTAAACCCAAGTATATGGGGTAAGTAAGTCTCAGGGTTGTTTTTTTTTAATCTACAGTCTTTTTTAAAAATACATTTTATTGATGTTTACAGAGAGGAAGGGAGAGGGATACAGGGTTAGAAACATCAATGAGAGAATCATCAATCAGCTGCCTCCTGCATGCCTTCTACTGGAGATGGAGCCACAACCAAGGTACATGCCCTTGACCAGAATTGGGACCTTCAGTCCACAGGTCAATGCTCTATTTACTGAGCCAAACTGGTTAGGGCAAGACTTAGGTTTAAAGCTGGGACTCAAAGCAAGATCCTCCTGCTTCTCAAATGTTAATGTTCATCAAATCACCTGGCAGGGGGTGGGGGTGGGGGTGGGGTCTTGTTAAAATGTAGGTTCTGTTTAATAGGTCTGGGTTGGTGCCTGAGTTTCTGCAGTTCTAACAAGCTCCCACTGATGTGGATGTATCAGTCCATGGATCACACTTTGAGTCACAACATTCTGCATAATACTTTACTTTTTTCCCAGAGGTTAAGTAATTCACCCAAGTCACACAGCTGGTCCCTTAGTGAAGACAGAGTTTTTGAATACAGGTCTATTTGATGTTAAAACGTACTCTCTAAATCATTAAGATATGCAGTCTTCCTCTATTGGCAAAAAAAAAACAGGGTCCTCAGCTTCCAGTCTGGGGCTTAAAGGGAAAATCTTTATCTATCTATCTATCTATCTATCTATCTATCTATCTATCTATCTATCTATCTATCTAAAGCCATCGACTGGAACGCTGTAACCACCAGAGTGACTGGTCGCTATGACGCCCACTGCTGCCAGTGAACCGGCCCAATGGGGGGTGGGCCGGACGGCCAACCTCCCAAGGCCCCTCCCCCCAGCCACCCTGCCCCTGATAGGCCTCTCCCACCCCGATCGGAGAGTGGAGCAGCCCGGCCAACACCCCCCCCCCCACCTTTTCCCCAAGCCAGCCTCACCCCTGATCACCCCCCCACCCCATTCAGGGGTGGGGCCAGCTGGCCCACCACCCACAGCCCCTCCCCCCAGCTGGCCCACCCCGATTGATTGGGGCCGGCCGGCTGCCAACCTCCCACTGTCTCCTCCTCCTGACAAGCCTGGCCCAATCCACTGACTGGGGCTGGACTGGCCGGACCCCACCTGTGCACAAATTCGTGCACTGGGCCTCTAGTCTCTAATAAGTAGACAGGAACTATAAAAACTAGAGGGTACCAAGACAGGGACTCTAGCAGAGGGAACAGCGCTCAGTTACCAGACTGGGGCACAGGATGGGGCTCAAGTCTTAGGAACAAGATAGAAGCTGAGTTTTTAGAACTAGGGCACAGCAGCAAGAATGACTTGATGCTGGACTCCAAGTGTGGGTAAGACTCATTCTATCCTTCCTGTCTAGGGCCTGAAATGGGGCCAGTGGCAGGGGCAAGAATGATCCCACAGGTGTGATGAGGCACAGGAGAGACGAAAAAGGATGAGGAGTGGGAGCCAGGCCATCCTTCCTATTCTCCTCCCTAAGATCCTTGACTTGGCTTCCCTAGGGCTCACCAGTATCCTCTGGGGCTGTAGACCCCATTCCCTGTACTCCATTCTCTTGATTTCAAGCCTTTCTCCCACTTTAGTCCTCCACATGCACACTCCCTGTTTGCAAGACAAAATAGTTCCATATTTCAGGCCCTTATCCTACTGGCCTTGCTCTGTCAGGATCTATAACAATGGCTTTGCATTTTTCTTTCCTTTTTTTCATCCCAACTGTTCCCTTGATTGGCCAGGGCATAGTTCTCTGGAAAGTGGCAGAAATCAGAGGTGCTAGTATTGACTCAGCCTGGGGTCTGCAGTGGGGAGTGGTGGGCCCATGGAAGCAGACCGAGCAGGAGGAGACTAGGGAACAGGGAATTTCAGATGCTTCTGGGCTTAAGCTTTTGCATCAGGAATCCAGTCATCCACACCTCACCAGCTGTCAGCTCGAGGGCTGAATCGGAGTCACCAACTATATTAGGATCTTGGTCAGAACTTTTGATTGACTTTTGGCTAAAGGCCACTTCAGAACTTCCATAACAAAGGACAGGTACAAATGTGACCTAAAGAATAAGTTACAGAGCCCAAAACAGAAATGACTAGATACATTTCCAAGCATGAAAAATGGGGCAAATCAGAACTGGCTTTGCAAAAGAAATTATCAGGCATCGTTATGTCAGTGTCACTGCTGTGGAAAAACAACACTCTTTTCACAGCAGAGACAGATCATCGCCTCTGCTATCCTAGAGTAATTTCCCAGGATCTGAGAGCCCATCATGTACCTACTGTCACTTCTGCCCCAGGCAGCGTCTCTCTGTCCAAGTGACCCCTTCTCTAAGAGGAGGATATCCCGGGGATAAGAGGAGGCAGAAAGGGAGTGTTTGCGTGCATCCTCTTACAGATCTCTCCCTAGCCTTTCTGATTCATTTTTAAATTTATTTTGGTTCATTTTTGAGAGCAGATTACTGTGTAGCCTCTGGAGACTCTGGTCATCATCCAAATGCAAGTTACGTAGGGAACCCTGGGATCATCCATGACTTGAAGCCTCCAAAATTTACAAGCGTTTCATTTTTGTGTATCCCAGTAAAAAAAAATCCCAACATATATTTTATACATACACATAGAAGGGTCTGGACAGATACACTCCAACTATTGACTGTGACTAGTGGAAGGGACTCCACTTCTTTTGCTTTATAAAAGATTCATTGTTTGAATTTTTAAAGTAACGAGCATTACTTTTTTGAAAATTCCTTTTTAATTATAGTTGACATACAATATTAGATTAGTTTTAGTTGTGCAACACAGTGATTCAACACTTATATACCTTACAAAATGGTCACCACAATGTCTAGTAACCACCTGTCATGATATATAGTTATTATATTTTTTATTCTATTCCCTATGCTGTATATTACTTCTCCATGACCATTACTTTTATAATTTGGGAGGAAGAAAAGAAGGAAGAACAAGAAAGGAAGGAACTAGAAAGAGATTTGAGACAGAGAGAGAGAGAGAGAGAGGGAGAGAGAGAGAGAGAGAGAGAGATAGGGAGGGAGGGAGAGAGGGAAGAAGAGAGAGAGAGTGGAGAGAGAGGAGCTACCTCCACCCTCTCCCTGAATAAGATCCAGGGGATTATCTATGTCCCTTATCCCGCAGGAGCAATTGGAACCCTCATAGGAACAAAGAACAGCAGCTGTTCGCCCTCATTGGTACATTATTCATCATGTATTTTATTTAGATTTATCAGAGTTGAAAGAGCTCAAGATAAAAATATACATAATAACTTCTGGCTATTCAAAATGTCAAAACAATGAATAATATTTAAGAAAACTAGAGGCAAGAGGGAGGGCAAGGGGACAGCATAAAAACAAAATATTGGACAAGAAAGAAACCGCAGTATCAAGTAAATGGCAGCAAATACCAGTCTGCTTAAAACCCTGGAGCCTGCTACTCCTTGTTTGAGCTATGACAACCTTGCTTCCTAGAGGCTGGGCCAGAAAGGTAGACATAGCCTCCTTCACCTCCCTTATTTCCTCCAGAAGGCAGACAGCATTGACCAGTGGACATGAATAGGGTTGCTCAACTCTCAGGCCTTTCAGGGACCACCTCCAGCTTACCGACCCCAATTGTGTCCCCAATTGCCCTCGGTCCTCGCTGCTCTCATGTCAGTGGCAGCACTTCTGCATTCCTATATTTCTACACTCAGATTTCCAGTTATTTTGTACATGTTAACTGTTGTCACTCTGGACCTGTGATCCAGTTGGCCATGTGTTTATTGATCTGAAAATTCTTGGAGGACAAAGAGGCCTCTACCTGCCTCTTCACCCTTCCCGGTGTCTAGGTGTTGCCTGTTTCACAGAGGGTATGCAGGGGCCTTCCATTCCTCTCCAGCCACCTCTCCACATTCTTCTCCAGTGACACTGTCAGAATCCAGAAGGACCATGGTTAGCAGATGACCACGCAGGCACGTCTGTCTAATTCTAGCCAAGGGCATGGGAGAAAGGACAGAGCCCAGGGACCGTGGCCTCTTCTCTGAGAGGACTCAGGGCTAATAATAGGAGGGGAGATTAGGGAGGGATTTGACTGCATTGTTATCTCACAGGAATGGTGTTTGAGAGCCTTTTTCCAAGCTCTTCCAAGAGCTGCACCACTCCCTCCTCTGCCCTATGTCTGTGCAGGAGTGCTCATGGTCTTTCACCACTTCTTTCTCTGCTCTTCTCTGTTAATGCCCATCCATTCTCCCTCCACCTGTCCCCTCCCCACCTTCCTCTCCTGCCATCCTAATTCCTCATCTTTTTTCTTCTCATGTTCCTATCTCCTACACCTATTCTCCCTACTTCTCTGTCTTGGTCTGCTTCCTCCCACCACATTCCTACAAGTCCTTCCTACTTATTCTTCTTCCCACTGC
>NW_005881753.1:0-5597 GCF_000147115.1 Myotis lucifugus | reverse complement strand
ACAGCCATCAGCCCCTCACCCAGGCTGGCCAGGCACCCAAGCGGGACCCCTACCCTGATCCGGGACACCCTTCAGGGCAAACCAGCCGGCCCCCACCCATGCACCAGGCCTCTATCTTATATAATAAAAGGGTAATATGCAAACTGACCCTAACAGCAGAAAGACTGGGAATGACTGGTCACTATGACACACACTGACCACCAGGCGGCAGATGCTCAATGCAGGAGCTGTCCCCTGGTTGTCAGTGAGCTCCCACAGCGGGAGCTCTGCTCAGCCACAAGCCAGGCTGACAGCTGCCAGTACAGCGGTGGTGGCGGGAGCCTCTTCCGCCTCCTCAGCAGCACTAAGGATGTCCGACTGCAGCTTAGGTCTGCTCCCTGCTGGTACGTGGACATCCACCGATGGCTCCCCGGCTGCCAGAGGTATGTCTGACTGCCAGCTTGGGCCCGATCCCCCAGGGAGCCATCCATCGAGGGGTCCCAGACTGCAAGAGGGCATAGGCCAGGCTAAGGGACCCCCTCCGAGTGCACAAATTTTTGTGCACTGGGCCTCTAGTATTATTATAATTGTTCTGTTTTATTATTAGTTGTTATTACTTATCTCTGAATGTGCCTAATTTATAAATTAAACTTTATCATAGGTTTTTATGGATAAGAAAAAACAGGCAGTATATACTATCCATGATTTTAGGCACCTATGGGGGTTATTGGAAGCATTCCTTGTGGATAAGGGAGGGCTACTATATTTTAATTTATGTGTCACTGTAAAAATATGCCTTTTATGGCAGAGATTATAATATAAATGGGACAGGAGTGGTGCACATCTTTGCTACATCTTAGAAAGTACCTTTAACATGAAGATTTACTTAAATACTATGATTGAGGAATCTCTAATTTCATTTGTACTTTCATCATGCTATAGCTTCTTTATGTACCCCTTATTAATATATTTTCCCCATTTTCAGTCCTTTACTGGGTTCTGCCAAGTTATGCCTCCCTTAACCTTATCAGTCATTTATCTCCTGAGAAACAGGTCCTGACCATTTGCAAATGTATATAAGTGAAATAGTGAAATTTGTTTAAACATATCTTGATATGAAGCTGAGGGAGCTTTTCACATAAAACAATTGCTATTTTAACTTCTTTTAAAAGTATCACATGTACACACTACCATATGTCCACTGTAAGAATGTCCTTTGCTGTGCAAATGCCACTCTATAGAGTAAGCATTTATAGAGCTTGGATGCAGTGAATTATATTTTCTGAGATGGCTGAGAGAACTAAAATTATGTACATTCTTGAAGCTAATCTGAATAGACTTCCCTCAGAACTGTTTTCTAGTGGAGTTTCTGCTTACCTCTTAAACACTCCCTTTTTCCACTGCCCATCCACTATGTATCACATTACCCATTTTTATTTCCTTCATAGTATGTATCTCAATCTGTCATTCTCTTACTCATTGGTTTTGTTGTTGTTGTTGTTTTTCTTTTGTTTGTTTTTTTATTCTTTAGAATTTATTCACCATGAGGGGAGAGGCCTTACCTGCATAATTCATTTTCACCTCCTAACCTCTCTATGTCTTGAACAGTGTCTTTCACAGAGTTGGTTCTCGATAAATATCTATTCAAATAATGAATGGATGAACTAATCCATGAGTAACCCCACAAAATCCATAAGATATATGAGAAGGAATTTGTATTGTCAATAAATGATGAATTTAAATTAACTGTAAATAGTGGGTGAGGGAATATAAAATACTAGAGGTCCAGTGCACAAAATTCGTGCACGAGTAAGGTCTCTAGGCCTGGCCAGTGATCAGGGCTAATCTGTGGGGCAACTGGAAAGGTGATTGGGGGGCCCTGCTGGCACCTGCCTTGGCCAGCCTGGCGCTGCCCGCTCGCTGGCCATGCTTCCTGCCACCAGTTGCCTCCCTCTGCAGGGCGACCAGCCGGGCAATGGGGGGACCCTTGCTCACACCTGCCTTGGCTTGCCTGTGGGCTGGGGCAGCTCCTGCATTGAGTATCTGCCCCCTGGTGGTCAGTGTGCATCATAATGACTGGTCAGTCAATTTGCATATTAGGCTTTTATTATATAGGATGTTTCTTTATATAGCTTCTTTTGCAAACATAGATGATTAGACTAAAATTTATTCACTTTACAGTTCAAAACTCTTTTGTAGTTCCTATAGATGAGTCTGTATGTTATTCTATTTTTATTTTATTTTACTTTGAAGAGCGAGGAAAAATGATGTTAAACTTTCTATTTAATAAATAATTGATATTTCCCTTTACTCTCATAATGTCTATAAGGTCACTGAATATTTCAGCCCTTTTCCAACCAATATAATGGAACTTGTTTTGTTATCCAATATTTTGCTTTACAAATATATTTTCTCAAGAAGAAGTTGAGACTTTTTGGAGCTACAACTGTCTCTGACATATAGTAAATGAGTTTACTAGTATTAGTTAATGTTTGATCCCTTGAAATCTACTTGCTTACTCCTGTTGTTAGTAGTAACATAAATAGTCTTCTGTTTAAATTTTCTGTGTATTATAATTTAAGGTAATGTTGTTAAGAGTAATACTTAGGGATGTTTGTAAATTGTAAGAAAATGTATTTAACAACAAAGGAATGAACTAATTGCTACAACATAAAACAACTGATTCTCTTCTTCTATATACATATATGTGGTCATTCTAATCTTTTTGCTTAGTGACTACTGTGAAACAAACTTTACCATTTCCCTAAATTTTGAGATTCCTTACTTTATGCATAGTAGGTAATTACTATATATTTTTTAAATGCATGAAAAGACATCTTACTATTCTTAGGAATGTTGCCTATTGACCTCACATTATGAGAGTTTGTCAGCCTGCCACTAAAACAATATGTGATAACATTTTCCATTATTTGTGAGTCAAATACATATATTTTATAAAGAAAATTTTATAAAATTATAAGTATGTGGTTTGAAAACAGAAAATATTTATCTTTACATAAAGCAGAAATCCAAATCTCAAGAAAAAATAATTATTTAATACAGTTATATTTCTGTTAAATGATTGATCAATTTAGATGAAATATGAATAGTGGTAGAGCCATTATGTGGATGTGAGAATATTGTCTTTCTACATCTCTTGAAGAATTGAGATTGATTACATAAGGCTTAAGGTTTAATTAGAATGTTTTGAGGGTTCATACAATGATGCTGGATACAAAAAAGGAGTGTTTTAAAAGACAAGTTAGGCCAGCCAGCATGCCTCAGTGGTTGAACATTGACCTAAGGACCAGGCAATCACGGTTTGATTCCCAGTCAGGGCACATGCCTGGGTTGTGGGCTTGGTCCCCAGAGTGGGGCATGCAGGAGGCAGCTGGTCAATGATTCTCTCTCATCATTGATGTTTCTGTCTCTTTCTCTCCCTCTTCCTTCCTCTCTGAAATCAATAAAAATATTTAATAATAATAATCCTAATTAAATAAATATTTAATAATAATAATAGAAGGGTAATATGCAAATTGACCTTAATGGCAGAACGACTGGGAACGACCTGTCGCTATGATGCACACTGACCACCAGGGGACAGATGCTCAGTGCAGGAGCTGCCCCCTGGTGGTCAGTGTGCTCCCACAGGGTGAGCTCCACTCAGCCACAAGCCAGACTGATGGCTGCGGCTGTGAGTGCAGCAGCGGTGATGGGAGCCTCTTCTGCCTCCTTGGCAGTGCTAAGGATATCTGCAGCTTAGGCCCCCTCCCCAGGGAGAAGGCCCCCGAAGGCTCCCGGGCTGCCATAGGGATGTCTGACTGTCAGCTTAGGCCTGCCCATGAAGCGGGCCTAAGCTGGCAGTGGACATCCCCGAGGGGTCCCGGACTACGAGAGGGTTGCAGGCTGGGCTGAGGGACCCCCCGAGTGCACGAATTTTTGTGCACTGGACCTCTAGTAAATAAAATAAAAGACAAGTTAGCTTACTAGCTACTGGCTCATGAAAATTCCACAGTCTTCTTGGTGTTGTAGCCACAGGCACTTTTGAGTTTAATCAGACAAGGCAGATGATCCAGCAACCACTGGACACAGCCAAACGTTTTCTTTTGTCCCATGTCAAGACCAGTTACTAAGATTTTACAGTTTTATTATAATCACAGAAAATTTTTGAGAGGGTACTTTAGACAAATTTACTACTTGGTTAGTTATAAGAAGTGTGCTTGCTGTTTGATTAGAATTTTAAAATATTATAAGTCTGAGGTATAAACAATATATCTCTGCTCTCTATTCTTCTTTAATAACCCAGTAAATAACTCATTTAATGATTTTAAATAGAAAGAAATCCTCTTACTACCCAATCAAAATTGGTCTCTAGCCAAATCCTCCCCTCCAATAACAAGAAACATCCATTCCCTATGATGAACATTCTTGAAAACCTCTGACCTATACTTAGCCTCCTCATCAATACAACCAAATAAAACTATGAATAAATATATTTGTTTTTTAGAACATCAGATAACTTAATGAGAATTAAACTTAGTAAGATGATGGTAAAAAAAATA
The DNA here is from genome assembly GCF_000147115.1 of Myotis lucifugus. Classification (NCBI taxonomy): domain Eukaryota; kingdom Metazoa; phylum Chordata; class Mammalia; order Chiroptera; family Vespertilionidae; genus Myotis; species Myotis lucifugus. The sequence continues at coordinate 1,056 of NW_005881753.1, read as the reverse complement.
ACAACAATACATTTAGCATTTTGAAAGGTAGCCAACATTTTGAAATGATCAGTATTCAATGTGGGAGTGAAGTCCCAAGATACATACTTATTCTTTGTTCCATTTAACCATTGTATTTCTCACTACATGTTGACTTCCAGTAATCTTTTCTTTAAAAGGGAGTTTTGGCCTTTTCTAATGTGAAATACATGTACAGGGCTCAAGCACATTTTAAAAACATGTAGGAGTTGTTATCAAAATATAACTTACATATAAAATCCTAAGGGTTGTGGTTTAAAGTAAGTGAAATTAACCTATAGCTGAGCCTGATGGTTACAAGGGGATGAGTTGTTGAATGGCCCTTGAAAAATAATGAATGGATGGTGTGAGGAAAGGAGTGGAACGGGTTATATGCTTTTAAACAGAATCAGACATGTAGAATGTTCTAGAGTATAAGAATAAAACGTGAACATTTCCAAACATAGTAGGCAGGTTCTTCCCAGAGCTATGGCACTAAACCCTTGAGTAGACACAAAGATATAATTAAAAACTAAAACAATAAAGTGATTAATTTGAGCAACTGGTATAACAGGTAATTCTTTTCATAATAATAGAATAGACCGTAGGGTGGGTGGTGCCCCACCTCTCAGGCCCCAAACAGTATAACAAGCAGGCAGCCTGCAGTTCTGGATTGCACGGACCTATTGGATTTCGGGGTGCCCAGGCCGCTCGGGTGTGGGTGTGTCTAGGTAAGGCACTCGGGAAGAGCAGAGAGCGGAAGCCCTCACACCAGATGATGGCCTTCATGTCAGCACAGGCCCTGCGCTGTGAATCAGCTGGCTCCGTGGTGAACCAGGATTTGTCATTTTCTTCCAGTCTTCAGGTTTTTGCATGTGGCTTCAACTTAGCTATTAAAATTAGGAAGAACTTCAGGAAAATAAACAGTTGCTGGGACCACTGGATAATAATATGAAGAGAAAGAGAGCCAGGGGATATGTTTCCACGAACTAAAAGTTTCTCCTAAAAAAATCTCAACTCTTGCGTGAAGCCTGATTGAATTAAATAATTGTATGAGTG
>NW_005881752.1:0-5597 GCF_000147115.1 Myotis lucifugus | reverse complement strand
CCAAACCAGAGCAGTGTCCGTACAGTATGAAAATTAATAAGGCAAACAAGTTACATCCCAATAATCTATATAAACAGGGGGGAAAAGTATGGTTTCTACTGGTATTGGCCTTCAAGGCAGTCTAGACAGGTAGTGAGTAGCACAAGGCTCTATGCAAACACCGCACTGACAGAAAGCATCAGCTTCCTGTGCTGTAAGGACTACACCCAAATAAGTTAATTCCTCCAGTATGTCTTGCTTCGCTAGCATATTCACTGTAAAACATGTAACAGACACTTAAAATAGAAGTCAACATTTTGGAAACCAGGTCTTCCTTAAGCTGTGGAAAAATCTGGGTGGCCCGGATGCCTTCCTTTCTTAAAATAAGGCTGCTTGGCCTCCCACTCTAGAAGAGAGGTGGAGATGTTTACATGGATACATCTGATGTGTTGACACAGCTCTTAGCAATAAGTCCTTCAAAAGGGCGATCTTTTCCTTCAGATTCTGCAACAAAGCTCTGATTGTCACGGTAAGCTGCAAAGAAAAGAACACATCCTAAGTATGCCAGTCCAAACGGAGAGAATCCTCTAACAGTATCATGTAAACGCTGCTTCGTGTGCTATGATTCAATCAAGGGAGGGCTGGAAGAGACCCTTAGCATCCTCCCAATGCAACCTCAGGGTCGACGGAATCTCAATGGTCACTACAACCTGCCCAGGCGGTAAGCCAGTCATGGCTAACACTGGCATCGACTGGAAATGGTCACTTTCCCTCACCATCAACTGACTTCTGTCCCCTGAGAATCACCCTCTGATCCTGTCTGTCCCTGCTGGAGCCACGCAGGAGACGGTGTTCTCCAGGCTTCGTTCTCCCCAGTGAGAACTCCAGCATCCACTCAACCCGGCTTCAAACGACACGATGTCAAGTCCCGCTGCCACCCGGCCAGTCCTCTCTGAACGCACTGGCACACTTGCTAGGATAACTCATTTAAAAGTTCTGTAGCAGTGTGTTCTTTCTACACAAGAGGAATGTTAACCATGCACTGCTCTTTTTCCAGGATTGTGTGAATTTTTTCCAATCATTCTATAAACCCAGAGGAAATTTTTGTTTGTGACTAACAGTGCTACCTTAAAGGATGGAGGAGGGGGTGGAGAGAGCTTCTTAGGAGCTTAGAAATGTGAAAAATAAAGTCGCCCACGTAAATTAAACATAGTCAGCCATGGATGAAATCAGAGATGTTTAAAAAGGCAGACTGTCACAGGTTTCATTTGCTATCATGTTAAAACTGGCAATTATACAACTGCAGTGGAAGCAGGGGCTCCCTCCTCAGATTAACAGCGGAACACCAGAAACTGGCCAAAGGCTACCCACATGAAGCAACCCTCAAAAGAATCGACAGCCAAGAAAAGTCTAACCTTAACTATTCTCATACCTCTGGGAACCACAGGAAAACCACCCACAATGTTTATGGGGAAACTCCAAAGAGAAGAAATTTCTCCTCATTCAAGAAGAAAAGAGCTAAATAAACAAACAAAAAAGCAAAACACACACACACACACACACACACACACACACACACACACACCAGGCCTAAGAAGAGTCTACAAAGTTAGAGATCAAAAGTATTCAAGAGATAGTGCTCGCTTCGGCAGCACATATACTGAAATTGGAACGATACAGAGAAGATTAGCATGGCCCCTGCACAAGGATGACATGCAAATTCGTGAAGCGTTCCATATTAAAAAAGAAAAGTATTCAAGAGATGAAAGAGTATGTAGTCATTAAAAAGTATGACTGAAGTAAAAATTTGTTGACACAGAAAGCCATCCATCATAATTTATTAAAAGGAAAAAAAATCAAGTCATAAAACACAATGTCACCCACACATGGAAAAAACAATCCAGGAACTAAATACATCAAAATGACAAGGGTGGTTATGTAAGTAGTGGGGAAATGATTACTTTTATAATCAGGGGAAAAAACTTCTATTACCATAATTTAACAGAAACTTTACAAAGAATAGAAAAAGAAGGAGTGGCTAATTCATAGTTTAAGCTTACACACTCTGGTAACAAGCACTAACAGAGATAATGGAAAAAGAAACCCACATGGCAATCTCCATTAAGGGTTATAAATGGAAAAGTCTTTTTAAAATATTAGCAAATTCAGAATTACATTAAAAATTACAACAGACCATCACCAAGTAGAATTTACACTAGTAATTAAAGAATAGTTTGTTATTAGAAAATCTAATAATAAAGCAAATAGTGTTAATGATTAAAAACAGAATAAATATATGATTAATACAGTATGGGAGAAATTATTTAAAAACAAAACAAAGAAAGAAAACTATGAATGAAGCACTACTGCCTTAGCTGAAATATTATTTAACTTTGGTCTAGAAGTTCTAACCAATACAATAAGACAAATTAAAGAAATACATTAGGGCTAGAAAGGAGATGAAATTATTATTATTCAGATGATTAATAGTCTACTTGGAAAAGTTAAGAGAATCAACTGAAAGATTACTAGAAACAGGAAAAAATTCACTATGCTGATCAAAAATAAAATAAAATAAATCAAGGACATTCCTAAATTCAGTAATAGCTAGGGACATTTTTTTAATTATTATTTTAAGACATTATTAACAGTATCAACACAATCTAAAAATTATCTAGCACAGTACCTGGCCTATAGTAACTGCAGGAAATACTGCTGAAGGAATGAATAAAAGGAAAGACTCAATATTGTAAAAATGTGAATGCTCTCCAATTTAATCTATTCAAAATCCCATTTGGAGTTCTTTTATAGGACAGGAAGTGGTAATTATGGTAAAGGCACAGCACAAAATTCTTTTTCATGAAGCTGTGAAAGGTCACTCTAAAAAAAGGATAAATGAAGAAAAATACAGAAAATTCATGAATAGGTATAATAAAGGGGCATTAGACAATCAGATTGTAAATCTTTATTAAAAACTACAAGAGTATGATGTTGGCAGCTGCTAACAATTTCATTAGTGAAACAGATCAGAAGGTCCAGAAATAGTGCAGTTGTGTGAAAGTTCAGTGAATGAGATACAGAATATTTCATACTAGAGGCCCGGTGCACGAAATTCGTGCACGGGGAGGCGGGGGTCCCTCAGCCCAGCCTGCACCCTCTCCAATCTGGGACCCCTTAGGGGATGTCCGACTGCTGGTTTAGGTGGGATCAGGCCTAAACCGGCAGTCGGACATCCCTTTCGCAATCCGGGACTGCTAGCTCCTAAATGCTCACCTGCCAGCCTACCTGATTGCCCCTAACCACTCTGCCTGCCTGCCTGATCGCCCCTAACTGCCTCTGCCTCAGCCCCCACCATGGTGGCTTTGTTCGGACTGATGTCCGGAAGGATGTCCAGAAGACGTCCAGTCTAATTAGCATATTACCCTTTTATTAGTATAGATGTTCGGGGGGAAGGTAATTAATAATTTAGCAAATGGGGGAAAATCAGATCCCTACAACACACCAAAATAAAACGCAAATATTATAAAGATTTATGTGTTTAAAAAAATAAAAACAGAAGAAAAGCTTAATAGGTAGACAGAGGTAGATGGCTATCCAAACACATCAACAGGGCCTATATACTGACATCGAACTCAGAAACCAATTGTTTGTCTTCACCTGTCTGCTAATAATACTAGTCATAATAATAGTTATACTTGATCTTTTTTTCTATGTAATTTGTTTATGATTATTGAACATGTATGAGATAACTGTTAATACTCTTTTATTGCTTATGTAAATGTTATACAAGATGCCAAATACAGAGAATGAGACAGACGGCAAAACCTGGATCATGATAATTCACAGGATAGAACTGATCCAGAGTGTTTTTTCACAGAGAAGGCCATAAGACCTGACTGCCTTCCATTTACCTGCCCTTCCTTTTGGGGGAGAAATTAGGCCTCCACTCAGATCCCATGGTAACGGCACTGCCCCATCCCCAGTGGTCAACAAGATGATGTCGATACTGAAACTGCTAGGAATGAACCTTCCTAGATCTGTGAGACCGTATTATTCTCGAACAAAAGGCTGATCATCAGCAAATCCTTGGGACTGATCTATGACCAAAAGGGGGAATTGTGGATGAAAAAAAGGGTGTTCTATGCAAAGTAACCTCACAGGGTGATCTGATCACAAATTCCTAACTGGGCAGGTCATGGTGGTAGTCACGCCTGAGACCTGTAATTTCTTTAGTAAAAGGTTTTAAGCCAGCTCTGCCCATTGTTCTTGTGCATCTAAATTAACACACCTTTAAATACCATATGCAAGCCCGGCCTGTGTGGCTCAGTGGCTGAGCATCCACCTAGGAACCAAGAGGTCACCAGTTCAATTCCTGGACAGGGCACATGCCCGGATTGTGGGCTCGAACCCTAGTAGGAGGAATGCAAGAGGCAGCTGATCAACATTTCTCTCTCATTGATGTTTCTATCTCTCTATCCCACTCTCTTCCTCTCTCTCTCTCTAAAAATCAATAAAAACATATTTTTTAAAAAAAATACCAGAATACCCCTGGAAGTGGGTATTATCCTCAAGAGAGCAAATAATCTTGTTAACTATCCTGTAATCCAATCCCCATCTTGATTCCTCCGATCTTCCTTACCCTCTCCTTAATTTCAGATGCACAAAAAAAAAAAGCTGCAAAACTGTTATTCTCTCTCTCTCCCCCTTCCTTCCACTCTCTCTGGGGGGGCAAAAAAAAAAAAAAACCAAATGAAACAATATTTTTTTTAAAAAAAATCACATATACCTTGGTTCTAAGAATTCACCCTGAAAAGATACCTCTTAAAAATACAAAGAAAAAAAGCACAAAGCTATTTATTGCAGCATTATTCATAACAGCAACAGACTGGAAGCAATCTAAAGCCCAATAGAATACACACTAGAATATTATACATCCCTAATCAATTAATAGAGAGATTTCTACAATATATTATTAAATAAAAAGAGCAAAATACAAAAGAACATTTTGTTTAAAAGGAAGAGAAAAATACACACAGAGAGAAATGCTTATTTCTGCAAAAAGTAATACAGGAAGAATAAATCAGAAATTAATGAAAATACTTATCTATAGGAAGTAGGTGAAGAAAAGGTGGAAGACTGAGATGGGAACAAAACTTTGAGTGTACTTTTGTGTACAATTTTGACTTTTTAACAATGTAAATGTTTTACATATTTAAAATTAAATCAACAAGGTGAGGGGGGAAAGTAAACCCTAAGAATGAATATAAACAGAAACAAAGGATAGCATAAGACAAAGAAAAAGAGAATCAATTTTTACATTTTTAAATGTAATGTGTAAAAAAAGACTATTATTCTTTTGGTAAGAATGAATACTCAAAGAAATGAGGACATTGCCTCTGGTCCTGCAAAGCCTAAAGGAGTTTTGCTTCTGCAGGGGAAAGTGTAGCTCTCCTAGAACTAATGTGGAGAAATTTGATCTCTTTGGGATTACCCCGGAGACATTAAAGGGAGTTCCCCCGTCGTTCCCAGACGTAGGAGAATAGTTAAGGATCGACTTTTCTTGGCTGTCGATTCCTTCGAGCGTGGCTTCATGTATTAGCCTTTGCCCACTCTCACGC
>NW_005881751.1:0-5598 GCF_000147115.1 Myotis lucifugus | reverse complement strand
TGTTGTGGCCGTGTCCCTTGTTCCAGTGTGTGCCGCTGTGGTTGTTTGTTGGAGCCCAATGTTCCGAAATGCCTATGCTTGGCGGCATGCCCCCCGAAATGGTTGTTTGAGTGTATGACCACTCGTTAGCTGAGCTGGTGGTGAGGAAAAAGGTGTGTTGGCATTTGTCATGTGCCCTGAGGCCCGCGGTCCCCCTGTCCATTGTGCTGTGGCTTTTTTTTGGTGCCCCCCCCCCCCAGCCCTTTGTGTTTTCAGCGAGGCCAGCAGTCCCCCATGTTTCGAGGATCCTGTTTTGTGGAGGGTTGGCTTGTGGGTGGGCCATGGAATGGTGTGATGGGTGAGGTGTCCCAGGCTTGGTGTGTGAGTGGTTGATCCAAGGTTGGGGTTCCCCGTTGAAGCACGGGACGGTGTTTTTGTGGCGTTGGGGGGTGAGGTCGTTGGGGCATGGGAGGAGGGAGGGTCGGTGGCGTTCCCCCCCCTGGTGTGCCCCTGTGTCCATGCAGGGTTGAGTTTGTGAGCCCATGGCTTGGTGGGCAGGTGTTTGAGCATGTTGGGTGAGTGACTGTGATGGGGTGGGTGTTGGATGTGAAGTTTGTGCCCTGAATGGGTTTGTGCGATTGGAGAAGCTGGCATTGTTATGGGTTGGCTCAAGGAGATAGACCACCGACTCCGAATTTAAATTTGAAAGCCTTTTTATTAATCTGGCCAGCTGACCACAGCCCGTACCTTCCCCCTCTGGGAAGCCTCGCGGCATGTGGCCAAGAGCAAGTGTGCATTATGATTTTTATAGCAAAACAGTGTTACCTTAGAAGCTCACAGAAAGTTCATAAGCACCAAGGGGGGGTGGTAAACAGAGTCACACCTGACTGGTCTAAGACAATCTAGCAATTTTTCTTCCATGGTTCCCAATCCTGCAACCCCCCTCCCTACGTCAGTCCCTCCTCCCAGCACATACACAATCCTTCTTCATATCCTGGCTGCAGGGTTTTGTCCGTTTTTTGTGTGTGAGCGTAGGTGGTTGTGACATGTGCTTGTCCTTTTGAAGTTGTGTTTGTGGGTCCCCCTGAGTGCTTAGCCCCGGCCCCGTGGGTGGGATCCGAAGTGCGTGTGTTGTGATTGTTTGAATGGTTGCACCTGAAGTGTCCTGCAGCCACGTCTGTTTATTTTTTGTTTTTTTCCCAAGCTTAGAGGTTTGGTTCCGTTTTCTTTGTCCCTCCTCTCTGTGGACGAAAGGGGCCCCATGCTGACCTGAGGAGGCCAGGGGAGTCCTGCATGGCAATTTTGCAGATTTGGAGACCTAAAGTCACCGGAAAGGATGGTGTGAAATGAAACCTTCAGTCAAAGCAGTGATGGTGGGCAGTTCCATTCTAAGCGGATATGTTCAGTGATCAGGTCCACCTTGACCTTCACTGAGCCTATGTGTGTTTTTGCCTGTATGATCACATAGCCTTGAAATGTCTGGGTAAGTTGTGATTTCCCTGTATGTGGAGTGTTAGGTTTAATGTAAGGTTCAATCTGAGATGTAAGATTTAATCTGACCAAAGCCAAGAAATTGACCAAGACAAGCAGGGTAAGAGCGAAATATCGCGTTTATTGGAAGCTGTCGGGTGAGGTCCCTCGTTCTGGGGGTGCAGGCCGGGGGAGTCACACCCGCCTATGCGTGGCAGAGATTTGTTATGCTGCTGTTGGACCCATCAGGTTTATGTGAGGTAGCTTGTGGCGGGTGATTGATGAGTGGGAAGTTGGTACAGCTGCACCCTGGCCATCTTGAGAAGTTTCCGTTGGTTATTTCTTGGCTGTCAGCACCACAGGATGCTCTGGTGGGTCCCAGGATGGCAGCTATTGCCCAGCAGGATGTGTCTCGGCAGTTCTGGGTTGTTTTGTCCAACTCAGCTGGTGGGATCAGGAAAGACCCTATTTTCCCAGCCCCAGACCTTCCATGGAGGCCCTAGGGAGCAGCCAGGTCTGCTAGGCCCAGGACAGATGCAGCGGATTGTTTCATTTGTCATGTTCCTTGTTCCTGCCCCCACCGAAGTAGGTTTCCATGCTTTTCCTTTTTATGCTATCCCAGAGGTTTCCCTGCTTCGCTTTATCCCACCTGCTTCCATCTGTCACCCATGAGTGCCATGTATCCATACGGATGTCACCCTGCTATTCTCCGGAGCACTATCTGCATTCGTTGAGGTTCTGCTTCCCGGCCTATGTGGACAGTTTGGCTGCAATGAACTCACCAAAATTCTTGACAGGGTTCATTGTTTTTTTCCGTTCACATCCCCCATGTGCCAGACAGATGTGGATTTCCAGTTGTGCATGGAGGTGCCCTGTGCCGGAGGCTGGTCCATCCTAGTTCATATGTTTGTTCCCTTTCGCGCCATGTGTTTTAAGCAAGGTCACGTCTCTGAGAAAGGTTGTTTCCCCAGGTGGGGATCTTTCCCTGAGGTTAGGGAGGGGATACAACCCCTTCATTAAGTGCCAGGCGGGTAATGAAGCTCCATGGTCTTTCCTCCCTGGAATGGAGATGAGAAACACCTTAACCCTTGTCATCGAAATTGCCAGGATTGAGATCGGCTGGTCTAAATGCGGATGTAATAAGACAATATACGTCAGATCCTCATCCGTTCCTGACCAGAACTCCGACCAGAACTTTGGCTGGAGATCCTGGCTATAGGTCCTGACCGGGCTGCTGACCTTTTTAAGGCTGTCTTCGTGTGATTCCTTCTTTGCCGACTCCGTCCACACCTTTGGGGACCCCTGGAGCTGCTGGGATTGGAGCCCAGCAATTTTGAATGTGTGAACGAAGTTGGTTTGTGTGGAGAGAGCCAGGGCAGCCTGGGGTGGGAAGTGGTTGAGAGGAGTTTTGAGGATGCGGAAGGAGGACGTGGCTGTGGGTATTTGCAAGGGCTGTGGGGGTGGAGGTGAGAGGCGGGGCCGTGTGGGAAGGAGTTGTGGAGTGTGCTTCCGAGGCCAAGCTGTGGTCTTGGGTGTGATGAGAAGGTCCGTGAGGCGGATGTGAGTGTCAGTAGGAGTGTGCCAGTGGCAGGGCGCGTTGGTGAGAGGTGAGGTTTGGTGTGGGGCTTCGTTTGGGGTCCATTTTGTGAGTTTGGGCCGTTTTTGGGTGCGGGCAGGCTGTGAGCGATGAGTCCGTGAGAGAGGTGTTGGTGAAGTGGTTTGTTTGGAATTGATTTTTCTGCGTTTTCGTTTTTTTGTGGTTGAGTGGCGTGTGGCACGGTCCGTCTGGCAGGTGTGAGGTGGTCCAGAAAAGGGGCCAAGAGAAGCCAGAGGCCCGGGTGAATGGTAAAGCAAAGGAGAAGTTTGTTTGCGTTGTTGGGCGAGCCCCAGTGGCTCCAAAGGTGGGGCCATGGAATTTGGCACCTCCAGGGAGGGAGGGGCATGTTTTTCTGGAGGTGTTTGTGGAGGGAGGGGGGCGGGCGATGTGAGGAAGTGTCCGCCGCAGGGATCCTGAAGGCCTTCAAGTGAGGAAGTGTCCTCCGCAGGGGGTGAGCTGGGTATTGAGGAAGAAGGTGGTCTGTGTGTGGGGGTATGTGGATTGAGGCCGAAGAAGCCGTTCTGTGCCCCTGGCAAGGTGATGTGTGAGACATGGCAGGGGTAGTCCATTGTCTGATGCCATGTCTGCAAGTATCCGATCGTGGGGGTCTCTCCGAGCTCACATTAGGCAGCGGCCAGTGTGTCTCTGCTTGCTGAGAGAGAGAGAGAGAGAGAGAGAGAGAGAGAGAGAGGCGTTGTGAGAAGGTGTCCTTTTTTCGAGTGCCTTTTGTGCGGTAAGCGTTTTGTATCGTTGGGGAAGGAAGTGCGTGCCATCCGTGTGTGGCGTGTGATTTTGTGGTGCAGGCAGTGTCGTGTGTCGTGGAGGAGAACGCATCCGTGTTTAAAGGCCAAGAGAAGAGGCCATTGTAGATTTTTGTGAGAAATGTGTTTTCAAGGCGTTGTTGTTTGCCAGCGCTGGGGTTCCCTGGGGCGAAAGTTGGATGGGGCGGTGGATGGGCCATTGTGGAGGGGATGAGGGTGGAGGCGTGCGGGTCCCCGCAGGCACGGGCCTGTGGGTGTGGCTGTGGAGGGGGCAGGTGCTGGTGGTGTGTGGCTGGAAGTGGTGCGTGTTTGGACGTGATCAGGTTTTCCATGGGGAGGAAGGGTGAGTTTTCCGAGGGTGCAGCGGTGGCGTGGGTTGTGTAGGCCGGAGCCTGTCGGTGGGAGGAGGTGCGTGTGGGCCGGGAGAGCGGGCCGAGTGTGGTGCGTGTTTGTGAGGCCCGATGGCAGGGACGTTTTCGAGGAGCCAGGGCAGGTGAGATGGTTGGTTGTTGAGTGATGTGAGGAAGGTGAAGGTTGTGTGGTGTGTGTCCAGGACAGGCGGTGTGTGTGTCCCAGGGTCGGTGAAGGGAATCGTGTGGTCCATTCGGGGTAGGGTGTGGTGAGCGGCGTCCGTTTTTGTGGGAGCCTAGATAAAGACGGGCAGGTGTGGTGGGTCCAGGGAGATGCGACTGTGTAGGAGCGAGGAGGCGTGTGTCCCAGGCGCGGAAGGTGTTTGTGAGTAGCAGGGTACGTATTGTGTTTTTTTCGCTGAGAGTGCAGGTTGTGTGTAGGGGTCCGAGTGGGTGAGTGTCCCGATGAGGCAAGAGAGGCCGTGCGAGGCGCCTGTTGTCCCCCAGGTGGAGGGCTAGTTGGCGTTTTGCCGGATGGAGCCACGGCGTTGGTGCCGTTTGTGCCGAAGTGGGTTTTGAGGTGATTTGAGTGTGGGCAGTGATCTTTGCTGAAGGGCACGATTGAGGGAGGCGATTGGAATGTGTCCCCTCCGGGTATGCGCGCCTTAGTCTCCGCCCCGGAAAGTTCCCGCCGTTGGAAATCCCGCCCAAAGTGGTTTAAAAGGCGGCGACTCCCCTACCTGGTTTTTGTAGGCATTGCGGGTGAGCCACGCTCTGTGAGTCTGATGCAATGGATGTTGACTGCGCGAGCAGCGTGTCGTCGTGCGTTGTTCGTGGGGCAAGCTGCGGAGCCGTTGTGGGCTGAGGTAAGCGGTGGAGCTGTGTGGTGATGTTGTGTTTCCGTGGGTGTGGGAGTGGGCGCTTGTGTTGTTTTTGGGCGCTTCCTTGCGCAGGCGGTGGCGTTTTTGGAGTTTGGTTTTGGTGGTCGGTGAGGGAGAGGTGTGTTTGGACGTGTGTGCGTGGGGGGTGCGTGGTGGAGCATGTAGGTGGGCGGTGCGTGCCGTGTTGGCGTCCAAGTGTGTTTGTGATCCGACCAGGATGTTGTCCGGCACGGGAGACTGTCCATTCGTCCTCCGCTGTGTGTAAGTGTCCTTCCCATAGTGGCATTGTAAGAGCGTGTGAGGATGGTTTTCTCAAAGGTCTTTTCGACTTTTCATTTTCTTTCCCCAGGGTTTCGTCCCTGTTTCCCTTCATGTGTGCCTGTGGTTCCAAGATGTTCCGCGTGAGAAGGTTGCGGGCAGGCCGATGCCCCCCCTGGCTGTTGGGTGTGATGGCAGAGGCCAGGTGGGTGCCGTGGCAGTGTCCTTGGTGCAGTAGGTTTTGATGGGGGAAGGAAGGAAGGAAGGAAGGAAGGAAGGAAGGAAGGAGGGAGGGAGGGAGG
>NW_005881750.1:0-5598 GCF_000147115.1 Myotis lucifugus | reverse complement strand
AACAGTCCCTGATTTTTTTTTTTTTTTTTTCCTCGGATTTTTTAAATTAATCGGTTCCCCTTTGCCCTTCTCCTTCTGAGAAAATGGAAAAAAATCAATAAAACCATTTTTTAAAAATATTTGTTTGTACCCAAAAGACCCAGCCCCGAATTTCCTGCCCGGATTAAAAGCCGTCGCCCCTCCCCTCTGCCTGCCAGGGCCTTCCTGCAACGAGGTCCCGCCCCCTGGTGGCCCGCATCCAACAAAGAAAGCGGTCGAATGCCTGGCTGGTCAATTTCCCAAGGGGACACTGTGCATAGGAGGGCTTTTATATATATAGGTTTGATTTCTGAGAGGAAGGGAGAGAGAGAGAGAGAAACATCCATGAGGAGAGAGAATCATGGACCGGCTGCCTCCTGCACGCCCCCTACTGGGGATGGAGCCCACAACCGGGGCATGTGCCCTTGACCGGGAATCGAACCCAGGACCCTTCAGTCTGCAGGCCGACGCTCTATCCACTGAGCCACACCAGCCAGGGTTTTAGTATATTTGTTTGTTGATATCAGAGAGGAAGGGAGAGAGAAACATCCACGATGAGAAAGAATCGTGGATCGGCTGCCTCCTGCACGCCCCCTACTGGGGATCGAGCCCGCAACCCGGGTGTGTGCCCTTGACCGGGAATCGAACCCTGACCTCCTGGTTCGTAGGTCAGTGCTTAACCACTGAGCCGCACCAGCTGGGCTATTTCTCCGTATTTAGGGTCCCCCTTGGGCCACGCAGATGTAACATGGGGGGAGTTCAGTTCAGCGTTAAGTGTCTGCCCCTGGTGGTCAGTGGCGTCGTAGCTGCCGGTCGAACGGTGGCCTAGTCTTTTATATAGAGAGAGATTTTCAAAAAATACATTTTATTGATTTTTTTACAGACAGGAAGGGAGAAGGATAGAGAGTCAGAAATATCGATGAGAGAGAAACATCGATTCAGCTGCCTCCTGCACGCCCCCCACTGGGGATGTGCCTGCAACCCAGGTACATGCCCTTGACCGGGAATCGAACCCGGGACCCTTCAGTCCGCAGGCCGGGGCTCTATCCACTGAGCCACACCAACCAGGGGCTCTTCTGTGTCTGACAAGGACCCTGTCCTTGGATGAAAGGCCACCCTGACCCAAGAGGACCTCATCTCGGACCCTTCCTCCAATCCCAGCTGCAAAGACCCAGTTTCCAAACGAGGTCTCATTCTGAGGAGCCGGAAGCCGGTCCATCTTTGCTGCTGGACACAGACGCTGCAGGGAAGAGACGTTGCTAGTAATTGATTTATTAATAGCAATGTTTCATTTAAAATAATATGCCTTCAGCCGTGGCCGGTTTGGCTCGGTGGATAGAGCGTCGGCCTGCAGACTGAAGGGTCCCGGGTTCGATTCCAGTCAAGGGCATGTGCCTTGGTTGCGGGCACATCCCCAGTAGGGGGTGTGCAGGAGGCAGCTGGTCGATGTTTCTCTCTCATCGATGTTTCTAACTCTCAATCTCTCTCCCTTCCTCTCTGTAAAAAATCAATAAAATATATTTTAAAAAAATAAAATAATATGCCTTCAATGTCATTAAAATTTATTTTTCTAATCTCTTAAGTCTAGAAAACCATTCCTTCCTGAAACTAAGGACAATGAAAGGTTAATGATTTATATTTTCCCTCCATAAACAATAGTTAAATGGCTTATGTCAAAGTCCTTAAAGGGACCGATAGCAGTCATCCAATTAATGTTAATTCCTGTTAACAAAGACGAAGTTAAATAATGAGCTTTTTATCCAATTAATTTAAATCGGCTAATTGAAATAAATGAATGTCCGAGAAAACATAACTGTACTGTACACGCAACTGTTGCTGAAATATTAAAAAAATTTTATTGATGGTTCATCTAATCATAACAATCATTTAACATTTAATAAATCCAAAGCAGTCATATCTCTACACAAGAAAATGAGTTTAAATATTCCTCATCATGTTCTACAACAGTGATGGCGAACCTTTTGAGCTCCGTGTGCCAGCATTTTGAAAAACCCTAACTTAACCCTAGTGCCGTGTCATCTATAGAAATTTTTTGATATTTGCAGCCACAGTAAAACAAAGACTTATATTTTTGACATTTATTTTTATGTATTTCAATGCCAATGCTATCATTGCTTGCCAGTCTTCTTCCGAGTCCTAAACAACCCAATCCGAGAGGTGGCCGCTGATTTCCACGCGCTACGTTTAAAAAATAAGGAAGGGGGAGATGCCGGGAGCAGCTCCATCCTTGCTGCTTGACACAGTGGCTGCAGGGAAGAAACATCTGTACAGCCTATGTTCCAAGGGACCTGGTGTCTAGGGCATCCTGTTCTTAATATGTTTGCTCCCCTTTCTTAGCGCTATGTGTTCTAACCAGGGCCACCTCCCCGAGAAAGGTCGTTTCCCCAGGTGGGGATGTGTCCCTGGAGTTAGGGATGAAAGGGGCTAGGGAAGGGAATAAATCAGTAAAACCCCTTAACTACGTGCCAGGGGGGTAGTTACTCACCATAACCAGGAAAAATCACACTTAAGCAACATAATCCTTACTCAGGTCATAGAATAGGAAATTCTCCTTCAATTATTTCCTTAGTTGAGGCCTGGTGCACAGATTCGTGCACTGGGGTGGGGGGGGTCATGGCCTGTGGGGATCCGCCCACTGTGGATGGGCACTGGTACCCGGGGTGCAGCTCCTGCCTTGAGTGTAGCAAATACTGATAATATTTACAATTTCCCAATGTCGCCGGAATTGCAAATATTATGAGTATTCTCATCATTTCACAGCTTTCTACCTGTAATCTCGGTGATTGAACACATCCATAGAGATAGTACGGCTCTATCGACGTGTATTTCAAGTGTTTCTTACACGTTTCTAATCATTTCCTGGGACTATCATTGTGTATTTTAAGAGTTTCACCACAATTAGACAGCTTTCTTAGTAGTATATACATGCATCTTCAGGATTTAAACTGTTTTATCCAAAAAACGCCAACCAATTCAGCCTCGATTGTGAATATAAACAGGATCCTTCTCATTTAAAGGCTTTAAACACCAATTCTGAGCTATATAAACAGGAATTCTTAATGTTTAAAAGGGCTTTCTTCTGAAAACGCCAACTGATGTCATCGCGACCGGTCGACCGGTTGTTCTGTCGTTGGGTCACTGGGCTTTTATTATATGGGGCAGCTTAACAGTAGAACGATAGCATAATGACCTTGCAACAGAGACAGCAAAGCAGCCCTTAGAAGGGAACGCACAGAGACCCAACCTAGACAAGATGAAGTTCTGCAGATCTAGATAGAGATCAGATTTTTAGCAAAAGGTCAGATAAGAAATGATAAACATTAAACAAGGAACTGTAGGAGGTCAGGGGCGGACCACAAACAGATGATGATGTTACTATAGAGGTGTGCTTATGGGATCACATGGTACAAATACAGATGTAACAGGAGAATAATGGATGTGCTGATGGACTGAACGAGGTGCTAGGTCCTTCATTCTTCTCCGACTCCGTCCACACTTTTGGGAACCCCTGGACTGCCCGGGGCTGGACCCCGGCACTGAGGTCCTGGGTGGACGTGGATTTGGGGGGACAGTCTTCACCCCCAGTGCCGTTGTGTCTGCTTCCTTCCTTAGCCATGAGAGCCGCGAGCAGGATGCGATCTCCATCCTCAGCTTGGATTTCCAGGGGCGAGGCCGCCTGCCCCGGAGACACCCTGCCCCCCATCGCGCCCCTCCCTGTGCGCCCAGATCCCGCCACCAAAGGCCCGTCTTAGCTCTCCGTTTGCAGGCTCCAGGGCGGAACTCATGTCCAAGGACCCCCAACCCAGCACCGTGCGTCCCCGTGCCTGTCAGTCCCTGGGTTCTGTCGTGGGCCAGCGCTGGTGCGTGGACGCTGGGAGTCGGGACCGGCTTCAGAGACAGTATGGGGTGCCTTCACCGTAACCTGGGGCAGGGGTTTGGGAAGCGCCCTGATTTGGGAGCAGGAGGCGCGGTTCGGACTGGCAGGAGGCGCGGTTCCGATGGGCAGGGGTCCAGGAAGGGAGCTGATTTGGAGCAGGAGGCCTGGTTCCGACTGGCAGGAGGCGCCGTTCCGGCGCGCAGGGGTCCAGGAAGGGACGCGATTTGGAGCAAGAGGTGAGGTTCCCAGGCGCAGGGGTCAGCAAAGGTCCAGATGTGCAACAGGAAGCGTGAATTCTGACGCGTGGGGGCGTGGCTCCAACGGGCGGGAGTCCAGGTTCCCGAAGCGCGCGGGGCTTGGCTTCAATGCGTGGGGGGCGTGGCTCCAACCCCCGGGGTCCTGGATGCGCCCAGCTTTGCAGCAAGAGGCGTTGCTCCAAACGCGCAGCTGGGGCGCGCGGCTCCCACACGCGCCACCTCCCCGCCTAGTCGCGAGCGGGCGGGGCCGTCTCCAAAGCGGGTTGCCCCGCAGGCACCCCGTCTCCCCGCACCCCGCACCCCCAAATCCCCCCCGGCTCAGAACACGCTCTCCTGCCTCTGCAGGAAGGGCCGCGCGGCCGCCGCCTCCAGCCCGTCCCCGTGGCAGCTGGACACGGACGGCGCCGACAGCGTCCGGCCGGAGAAGACGCTCTCGCGGCGCGTGTCCAAGGCGCCGGGGGACGCGGGCGGCCCCGGGGACGAGGAGCAGGAGGACCCGACATAGCGCCGGAGCCGGAGCTGGAACTCGCGCGAGGCGAAATAGTACACGAAGGGGTCCAGGCAGTTGTTGAGGCAGCTGAGGCAGAGCGTCAGCTTGTAGACGTGGTAGTAGCTGGTGCCCAAAAAGAGCCGGCTCACCATGTGGGCCAGGAGCACAAAGTTGTTGGGCGCGAAGCAGGTGACGAAGGCGAGCAGCACCACGGCGGCCAGGCTGACCGCGCGCCGGCGCTGGCCCTCCTGGCCGTGCGTATCGGGCGTGCGCAACAGGCGCAGGATGGTGGCCGTGTAGCAGGCCACGGTGACCACGAACGGGACCAGGAACAGGACGACGAAGAGGGTGAAGAGGAAGATGGCCCACATGGCCACGCTGGGGAGCATGGTGGACTTGAGCACGTCGAAGCACGTGACGATGCCCAGCTCCTCCACCTTGTAGGTGAGGTCGGTGCGCGCCAGCGGCGAGAGCGCGGCGAGCAGGAGGCACCACATCCCCCGCGCACGTGGCCACCGCGTACCGGCGCCGCCGCCAGCGCGCGGACGCCAGCGGGTACACCACGCCCAGGAAGCGGTCCACGCTGATGCAGGTCATGGTGAGGATGGACGAATACATGTTGGCGTAGAAGACCAGCGTGACCACCGTGCACAGGCGCGGCCCGAACACCCAGTGGTGCCGGTTGCAGTGGTAATAGATCTGGAACGGGAGCGCGCTCGCCAGCGCCAGGTCCGTGACGCTCAGGTTGATCATGAAGATGACGGACGGGGATTTGGGGCCGATGTCCCGGCACAGTACCCACAGCGAGAATAAGTTGCCGGGGATGCTGACCAAGGCCACGAACGAGTAGACCACGGGGAGGACCACGGCGATGGCTGGGTTTTTCAGCATCAGGATGGTGGCGTTGTCCGGGCGCGAGATGTTGATGTCCATCG
>NW_005881749.1:0-5599 GCF_000147115.1 Myotis lucifugus | reverse complement strand
CGTCTTCAGTCTGGGAACCTTAAAGGCCCCTCAGACCAATGCAGGCCCGGGCTCCAGGCGAGGGGTCTGGCCGTCTGCCTTGGTATTTTTTAGGTTTGCCGTCCCGGTTAAAATCAGTTACCGGCTACTCTTGGTGCCTGTCTCCTGTGGGAAATGGCAGCACCGTCCATACCTGCGATCTGGTGACATCACAGCTGTCTGCACACCTGCCCGGGAAAGCATCCAGCATCGAACCTGCTCTGTCTCCCTGTGTTCTTGCTCCGAACCGCCCTGGCCTGACAGTTTAAGAAGCTTTAGAAATCCCAGGAGAACCAGGAGGAATGTTCTTGCGTCAGATTGTCCCCACGTCCCTCTTCCTGTGAACCCCATCAGTACACGTCAAACAGCAAGTTCTCTGCAGGAGAAAACAAAGCTGGTTTTGTGGGTAGAAATGAACGTGACCTATTCCTTCAGCCTAATTCTTAGTTGCCAGGGGCCACCAGTGACACCTCTCCTGCGTGGGGCTCAGTGACGGGCCCCTGTGAGACCCTCTGCTCTGGAGTTAGGCCAAGGGTCAGGGGAGCGAGGGGCTGCTGTTTTATAATCTGACGGCGAATGAAGCCTTTGGTAAAAATCCATGTTCAACTCAAACAGAGACCGAGGTAAAATGCCGGGCTGAGCCCTCTGCTCCTCAGGCCCTGATCTGGTTCCCTCCTGCTCCGTGGCCCCCCCTCCCCCCGCCCCCGTGAACTTTCAGCCTGACCGCTGAGCCACCTCCACCTCCTCCTCACCCGCCTGGTGCTCCCAGCAATAACCATCCCTCGCAGACCCTCCAGTGCGCGCCCACGGAGAACACCCATCTCTCATCCATAGATTAAGCACAGTTGCTAAATAATGATGATGGTAATAACTATATAAAGGGTCTAAATACATAGTAAATTTTGAGTCGGGTTAGAATGCAGAGAAAAATTCAATTTTCCAATTTGCGCTGCCAAGAAGAGAAACTGCCGCCTGGCGGGACTCAATACAGGTCTGCATGTTTAAGGGAGGCCAGGACCCGACCGGCTGTAACTAAAAATAATGTGAAGGCGGGGCCTGCGCCTGCCTCAGGGCACTTCACCCACCACCCTTGTCTCTGTGCATTGGAGCTGTGTCGGCTACATGAATCATTGCACCACAATGACTGCATAAAAATATTAAATATGGTTTTGCTTAATTTTGAATGATCTTAAGCTGACAATCCTACACTCCCTTACTTTAAAAGTCCCTTTATTAACTCTCCACTTGGCATGAAAAAGGACATACTCTCCATCCATGTATGATATGGCACATCCTTCCTAGTATGACGTAGTAGGGTCAGTCTTTCTTCTACTAAACCTCTTCCACAGTCTGTGTCCCGTCACACAAGTGCTTCCCGAACACAGTAGGCTTTTCCGTGGGAGTGGCCAAGAGGCACAAAGAAAAGGAAGTAACATCCACCTTTTATCATTCCCGGAGTAGCGCTGGTTGATGGCAGCGGTGCCTGGACAGCACTTAGAAACATACTAACTCAAAGGGTAAAATATAAATGCCTCGTATCCCTCCTGTTGCTTCCCTCCTTCTTAATGCTCCAATGTTTAGTTCTCATTCTAAACAGAGAGACAACCAGAAGCAGACTTTCTATTAGAATCTTTGAGGATCCCACCCACGTGGAGTTGGGTCCATCAGGTTCTGTCTCTGTATCGCGGCATTAACCGTGTCATTACTTTTGACCCTCACGTTCCCCCTGGGAGGTAAGCAACCTCACAGCCACCCTGCAGAGGAGAGAACTGAGCCTCGGAGAGATTACGTGTATTCCCAAGTTATGCAGGGAAGATGCAGCGTCCTCGGAGTTCACACCCCCGGCATCTGACGCCAGACCTTACTCAGTAGTTTTCCTTACAACTGCACTGCAAATGGGAGGATTTCTACCACAACAGCTTATGCTGCTTCATGAACTATGAGAATAAAGTGTGACATTTCATTTCTTGAAAAGAAAGTGAAACCCTTCGGCGTCACGGTTTTATGTCACAAATAATATACGTATTTTTAAAAACCATACAAAAGCTCCGAAAAGATAAAATATGAGTCAGTTGTAGTATCTTCTTTTCCTAAATCTTATACCAAATAGATGTTGACCTTAATCGATGGGGACACTAAAATTCCCGATATCGGTTTCCATGTCAAGCACGGTGCTGATATATGTGAGGAAGACTTTGTTCCTGAGCCGATGATGGCGCTAAAGCCCATCTATTTCACTTCCATGCCCGGCCTAGATTTTTCTGTTGATATTGGAGAATACAAATGAATCAATTTACCTTTAAATTGTGAATCATTTGAGAAATATACATTGGAGACTAATAGTTCAAAACTCATACCTGGTTTAGGACGATCAGGTCTGGATCAGAGAATAAGGTTTAAATCTGGGACCCAAATCAGCTTCCTGCGTCACTCCCCAGCTCTGCATCTTCGGTCCCCTACCTGGGGCGTGTTCTCTGCGGCGGAGTCACCATTGGATCTTTCTCAAAAGTATTTCTAGGGTGTCCACTCTTCCCCATGCTCTTTCATTCTTGAGGGCATGGACCTAGCCATCCGACGAGTCTGCAGTTGGTTTCAGAGAAGGCAGATGCGAGCTCAGAGCCTGCCATGCTTCCTGTACACAGAAGGTTCAGAGTCAACAAAGAGCGAGCATCAGCGTGGCCTCCATGACGGCCTGCTGCTCCGTTCCCGAGGCCGGACTACTTACCCTCACGCAGCAGAGAAACAGGCCTCAGCGAGCAGCTGTCTTCCACTCACGCCACAAAGGAAATTTCAGGAGTGACTTACATAGTTCCCCAAAGAGGGAAAGTCGTAGGAGAAAATGTTACAGCTGCCTTTGAAATAAGTTTTAAAGGAATAGATTGATTCGTGCATTACAATTGCCAATGATTTGTTCTTTAAACCCACTGAAATGATCAAGTAAACTCCAGGCCAACCAGAAAGTGCCTCTGAAGGAGGAGACCTGTAGGTCATTAGGGAAACTTCAGCTTTTGTTCCCCCAGAAGGTTCTGAAATGTCAGAACAAAACATTGACAAATTGACTATATGGCCAAGGCCAAGCATTTACTCCCTGCCCTCTCTTCTGTCCACTGAGGAATGTGCAGCAGTTTTAAATAGTCCCCATCTACTGTATCATTACTACAAATGCCACAGGCCTCATCAAGACATTGGAATAAGATTGAAATCCTATATCAATAAGTTAGAAAACTTACATGAAGGGGAAAGTTTTTGAAACCATATTATAAAAGTAGAACATTATGACTCATGAATTGATAGAACACCTCCATAGCATAGCAGCCAGTGAGGTAATTTAAGGGCAATGTTCTCCTCCATCTAGACGGGGTTATATAAGCATCCCTTTTATAGTTACGCATTTAATTATGCAATTTTTGGTTTTGTCTTTTCCGTGCGTGTGTTATATTTTGATTGGAAAAATGAAAAGATGTTTACATTTCCTACTTAGTCAAGGAAATGAAATTTTATATCACAGCGAAATACATCCATGCTCTGACATTGATCAAGTGTATTTTCTTAAACTCACACAAACTCTTTTCAGTGGACACTCTCGGCGATTGATTACACAGACACTGGATTTGCCTTTTGTGGAGCCTATTCTGGGGGAATGGAGCGGGTAGAACTATGAAGTGGAGAGGCTAGGACGTTTGCCTCTCACTGCTTCTTCATGTTCAAACTTATCTTCGTAACTTGCTTTTCCAAGACATATTGCTATTCCCCTCCTTAAGGTTTATTAATAAATGTTGAGGTTTGACTAGAAATAAAGTCAGATGCATGTATAGTGTTATCTGTAGAGAGGGATATAAGTGTGAAGTTGACTCTCTGCTCTCATTCATTCATCCAATATTAACCAGCCTGTGCTTTTGGGCCATCAGTCTGATGAGTGCCTGAGGGTGTGGACCAAACTAGACACTATTCCTCATTTAGAAGAGCTTAGACTCTGGCAAAAAAAAAAAAAAAAAAAGCAAAGATAGACTGAATTTTGAAACCATGTGTGAAGGTGGCCAGAATCGGAATGTGGGCGCATGCCCAGCAGAGTGATCTGTGTCCGTGGTGGGTTGGACATCGATATCTAGTTGACCGCATAGAGGCATAAAGCACAGGTCTCCTCCGGTAATGTGAGTCGTTCATCATGCCTGGAGTGTGGGATAAGGAGGGGGTAATTGCAGAATATTACATATTTAGATTAGATGTTGTCAATAATTTGAACTTATTTTTCTTATGTAAACATGGACTATCAAAAACTTAAGACTGTTCTCCCGTCGTCATTGACCTGTCTGTTCATTGTATGTACTTCCATATTTACACACACACTGGGTAGTGGGCCAGGTTGAATTCCCCCTGAGCTACTTTCCCTCGTTCTTACAGCCCCAGAATAGCACAGGTTCACGCTCGCCGCAGATGATCAATACATGTCTGCTAAACGGTTGAATTACATTATTTTTAAAAAGCAGGTGAGTAGGAGATTCTGTCGTTCTCTTTACAAACTAACTATAACAAGTTGCTCTGTCATCTCACCCTTCAGTGGACTATTTCCCAGTGAATTAGTGACCCACACAAATAAATCTGCCTGGCCTCTGTTTTATAGCATATTAATTTAAGGAGAGATCTATATATGGTGCCCATAGGAGTTTGTATTGATTGCAACTCCATCCATCAAATATTATGATAACAAATAGAGTTATGATTGAGCTGCACCCACCGTGGTCATTCATTCATCGCTGTTCATTCACCCAACAGTCACAGGGCGTCTGTCTTGAGCCGCCAACTTAAATGACCAAAGCATTAACCGGAAGGAGGTGGCAGATGTCCAGACCACTGTACTGTGGCCACACTTCAAGGCACATCTTTTATTAGACCCAAAGCTTAAAGAAGAACAGGAAATCCACAAACGCAACAAAATATTTATATTTCCCGTTTCCCAGGCCCACTGGTGCCGAGGCGGAGGAAAGATGCACATGACCACACAGCCGCGGCTCGGGGGGTCATTCCTCGAGGCCAGTCATGCTTACGCCCTTTCCTGAAAGGCTCAGACGTGGAGGGCATGGACGTCACCAGCACCCACAAGCCCTCCACCCTGTGGTCTTCTTTCCTCCTTATAATGGAAGTGCTGAGCGGGTATGCCAGTGAATCTAGGAGGTACATGGCATCAAACTGCCCAGAAATATGTGGAATGCCCTTCCCCTCCAGGCTGCATGGG
Organism: Myotis lucifugus; assembly: GCF_000147115.1. Taxonomy (NCBI): domain Eukaryota; kingdom Metazoa; phylum Chordata; class Mammalia; order Chiroptera; family Vespertilionidae; genus Myotis; species Myotis lucifugus. The sequence continues at coordinate 348 of NW_005881749.1, read as the reverse complement.
CATCTCAGCGTCTGCGTGCTTTCTGCACAGGCCCTGGTGCCCCACCTGGGACAAGGAGTCTCCTGACCTTTCCTGCTCCATTTCTCACTTCCATTTCTTGACATTGTTTTACATTTTTTATTGAGAGAGAGAGAGAGAGAGAGAGAGAGAGAGAGAGAGAGAGAGAGAAGGGTGAGGGAAAGAATGGGAGAGAGAGGGAAACATCAACTTGTTGTTCCACCTATTTATGCAGCCTTGGTTGGTTGGTGTTTGTGCCTGACCGGAGATCAAACCCGAAATGTTGGAGTATGGAAATGACCTCTAACATCTGAGCTACTGGGCGGGGCCCTCATCTTCCTTCGTTTTTAT
>NW_005881748.1:0-5599 GCF_000147115.1 Myotis lucifugus | reverse complement strand
TTGATTTTTGTACTCTCTGATGGTGTAAATTTTATTACTGCTGACAGCAAAAGTAATTGCTTTTAACATTATAACATGGATTGTTGAAAAAGCTTAACAAGGTTTTCTTACCCCATTTCTGCCGTCTCTGCATTTCTCTTTACATAAATTAAAAGAGAAAGGCAGAAACAACTATGGTAGTTGAAAAATGAGATTCTGGTATGGGCAATATTGCTCTTTTATATAAGGATAAATTTCATCATTTTCCTCTTCTTTTGCATTATGGAAAATTTAAGCAAGTTTTACAAAAAGTACTAGAGGCCCGGTGTATGAAATTCGTGCATGGGGGTAGGTCCCTCAGCCCGGCCTGTACCCTCTTGAAATCTGGGACCCCTCGGGAGATGTCTGACGGCTGGTTTAGGTCCGATCCCCCAGGGATCCCTTTGGATTGGGCCTAAATTGGCAGTTGGACATCCCTCTCACAATCTGGGACCACTGGCCCCTAACTGCCCTCCTGTTTGCCTGATCACTCCTAACCACTCGCCTCCCTACCTGATTGCCCCTAACCGCCTATGCCTGCCTGATCGCCCCTAACCACTCTGCCTGCCTGCTTGATCACCCCTAACCACTTGCCTTCCTACCTGATTGCCCCTAACCACCTCTACCTGCTTGATCACTCCTAAGCACTCTGCCTGCTTGATCGCCCCTAACCGCCTCTGCCTGCCTGATTGTCCCTAACCACTCTGTCTGCCTCCCTGATCTCTCCTGACTGCTTGCCTGCCTGCCTGATCACCTCTAACCGCTCGCTGGGGAGCTGCTGACTGGGGTGAGGGGCCATGGTCGTTCTGGTTTCTGGTCATTCTGCCATTTTGGTCTCTGGGTTTTTATTATATAGGATAATCCTTCCCATTTTGTAAGGCCACTCTGGAGTATTAAAATTATGTAAAAGCCCACTACAAAAATACAGCAAAGAAAGAAACAAATTAAAAGAACAATAACAACAAACAAACAAAAAAAGAAACTGAAATACTAACAACTTTTGTCCCTGCCTGATTTCCAGCATGGGCATCCTTCCTTTCTCTGCACCTCTGCCACTTACCTTCCACTTGTAGCCTCAGCCATATTTTGGCCTCTAAATTCAATCTTGATTAGATTGAAATAAACTTTTAGTCCTGAAGCATCCATCTTATATAAAAACTGCTGTGTGAAATTTTAACCTTGATAGTATGGCTTCTGTCTTAAATAATAAGGAAAATGAGACTACTCCCATTCCAGAGAGGCCGTAAACCATGCCCCAGACAGAGTTGTCAGTGCTGACACCAGGCCAGGCCTTGAGATATGGTCTCATGGCCCCTTCCCAGCACACAGGCCTTCTTTCTCAGAAGGCCCGGAAGTCTCATTCCAAATTTGGGAGACAAAGGACTGGAAAAAGTATAAATAAAGAGAGTTTCCTCCATGTTGGGGGCCCAGAATTTGAAAGACACATTTTTCTCTGGGCCTGCACAGAATTTAATAATAAAATGTAACTCCTTTTCTTTAAGCATGACTTGGTTTTTCTCCGGTCTTCTGCAACAGTCCAGGACAATACCCTGAGGCATTAGCTATTTCATGTGCTTCTGTGAAGTTGTAGTATCTTTACTACTAACAGGGGTCTCCTCCACCAGCTCCTCTGGATAACTCCTATACTTTCAGATTTAGGGCAAGTCAGGGTTTCCTGAAAGTCTCCTTGCTCATCCTTCTCAGTGAGTGTGTGCTCTTCTATTACCTCCTATATTTAATGTGCAATGGAGTGTACACGCCTTTGCTATGGAATTGATATCATAATTGTTTACTTCCCTGCAGACAAATCTGTGAAAAAGTTAACGGCAAGGACCATTGAATTCTACTTTGTATTTTCAACACCTAAGAAAACATTAGCACATCATAGAAAGAAGAATATCTGTTAAAAATGAATACACAATTGATAAAATGATCTACTGGTTCAGTAAAGGGACATGGGGAGTGGTGAGTGCTTTCTGGGTTTAAAGGCACTACTGACCTCTTCTTTCACTAGACCAGAAGGTCCAAGAGAGCTTGATAGGAGATCTGCATGCTCCATTCCTTTTCTTTTAGTGCTTTTTAGTTTGAAATATTTTAGGCATTTCTTTACACACTGTGTTTAATTTTGCTCAATGAAGTTTGCTGAAATAATGTTAAAAAATACCAGGAAAGTACAATTAAATCTTTAGTACATTAAAGCACAATCAAAAGTACATTAAAGAAACAACAATATAGCCCTAGCTGGTTTGGCTCAGTGGATAGAGCATAAGCCTGCAGACCAAAGGGTCCTGGGTTTGATTCCAGTCAAAGGCATGTACCTAAGTTTCAGGCTTCTCCCCAGACTGGCCCTGGTCAGGGCTCATGCAGGAGGCAACCAATCGATGTGTTTCTCCCACATTGATGTTTCTCTCTGTTTTTTCCCTCTCTTCCACTCTCCATAAAGAAGAAAGAAAGAAAGAAAGAAAGAAAGAAAGAAAGAAAGAAAGAAAGAAAGAAAGAAAGAAAGAAAGAAAGAAAGAAAGAAAGAAAAAAAATATATATATACACATTGCTTTGCCAAGTTGTATTGGAGAAATTTCACTTAGGATATAAGGTCATTGAGTGTGTTCTTTTGGTCTACTGAAGTTAGAAGGAAGTAAACTGAGCCTTTGGAATTTGCTGAATTTGTTGAATTTTGCATAACTCACAAAAGCTTTATTGATAGATTTTATTTGTTCCTTCATCTCACAGCTTTAAAGTCAAACCCTGGTAGCTAATTTGGAACTAAAGGCAAATAAGAAAAATAAGTATGTTTAATGCTGTAATGAATGAGTTTTCTAATGTCAAAGAAATTAGATGTTTTAGAAACAAATTTGTACCTGAAGGAAAGGAAATTATTACTTTTATAACTAGAGTAATTCTTAAAAATAAATATAATTCTGGTGTAGCGCCTAAACCCTTAAATGCTTCCCTACTGTTTTGCATGTTCTTAACCCACAAAGTTCTGCCTTATTTCCAAAATGCAGTTATCTTACTTGGTAACTGGTATTTCACAGACCTTTGTCCTCTGACAAGCTCTATTTCTTCTACCAACCCCATCTAGCTGAGTTTCCCTGAATATATAACAATAAAGATTATTAACTTATTCTCCTAAAGTCTATGAAATTATTTATCCTGAATCAATGGTTCTATAATTTATATGTAGAAAACACCACAAAGAATTTATTGACAGAACAAATGTTCTAACTTGCATAAATATAGATCTCAGACCCACCCAATATTCTAAATATGTCCTGAAAAATAGACATGAAAGAGCTTTTGACTCCTACCTTATGGATATGATATTTCTACTAGAATCCAGGTGCATGAATTCGAGCACGGGTGGGGTCCCTACACCTGGCTGGCGATCAGGGCTGATTGGAGCCAGGACTATCAGGACTGGGCCTATCAGGGCCTGCTGGCCAGGGGAGGGATATGGGGAGGGACTGTGGGAGGTTGGCCCAAGGAGGGAGCTGGCCCTCAGCCCCTGCTGGGAAAGGGGCTGTGTCTGCTGCCACCCACCCCCAGTTCCCCTTCCCAGCCCAGGGCCCGAAGGCCCCATTGGGGTTGGGAGAGGAGGTGATGGTCGCCGGGATAAGTGTGGAAGGAATGGCCACCAGATGCCAATGCTGCCATCAGGGTCCCGCCACCGTGTGGTTCCCCACTTCCCCCCCTTCTCCTTCTCTCGCCGCCATGTCAGCACCACACTGGGCGGGCAGCGGGCAGATTGGGGCCTGCCAGCTTCGAGGAGGGTCAGGTGGAGGAACCATGGGAGGTTAGCCAGCTGCAGGACGTTGGCCGTGGGAGCACACTGACCACCAGGAGGCAGTTCCTGCATTGAGCGTCTGCCCCCTGGTGGTCAGTGCATGTCATAGCAACTGGTTGACCGGCCGTTCTGATCATTTGGTCATAAGGGTCACTTAGACTTTTATATATATAGATGGATAATGCCTAGAAGATTTTATTAAACTAATCTGACAGGTGTCACACTGCTGCCTTTCATTGAGAATATCATGGAATAAACTTTTAACTTCATATTTTGTTCTTTCTCTTTTCCCACATGGGGTGTTGCTAAGATATATCTTGTGATATTTCTACTTGTACAGTTGTACATTTTTAGATCACAGTTTAGGAACTATTTATGGCTATAAGATGGTTTGAGGGTATTACATTTATTTGGGTCTTAACTCTGTCTTTTACTGTGTTCTCTATTCCCTCAGCCTTGTGCTTGTCATGAATTGAGTAGCATGCCCTTTATGTCTTCCTGTGATTATTGATGAATGCATTGAACTGGACAGGTCTAAGGAGAGAACCCCGTGTCCTTGCATGCAAGACCTCCAGCAAGCTGACATTTTCCTCTGTGACAGAATAATAAATTAGACAGTTCAATCCAGTGTGTCTGATCTGCTTTAATCTAAACACTGTTCAGATAAATGAGGGAAAATTGCATAATCTGGAGATATGGCTCAGGACTCTGCCTATGCCTCAGCATGTTGATAGACAGGATCAATGCCTTTGAAATGACTGCACACGAGACACAGCAATCTACACACTGACAATTCTAAGGCCAGTTTGACTGATGCTATGTTGAACCATCCTCCATGCCTCCTCTCAGAAATTACTTTTATTGGGTTTTTATCTCAGTCACTACTTTCTTGAAAATTTAGTGATGTGCCCCACCTATGTACTCTCTAAGACACTCTCTTAATATAGGAGGCCTACTACTTTATTTTAATATCATTGTTGTATTGTCTGTATTTCCTGCTTCAAAGTGACATTTATGAGAAATAGGCCTTTATTTAGCTTGTCTACCAATTGTACTTTCAGTTGCTAGAGCTATGCCTGTATATATTCAGTAAAAATAAGGAAATATCATGCATTCTTTTATTCTACCTTTAGATCAATAAAAGAAAACATAGCTCTTTTATTATTTATGACTGATATGATTTCCCTTAGGAGCTACTCTTTTACTGGTTGACAGCCAGATTTAAGTCTGTAATTGAGGAATTTCTCTACCATGTTTAAAGCATAAGTTATCAGCCCATTTGGTACCCAATGCTCTATCAGGACTGGTTTGAATAGGGTCTTTCCAATGACTCATTGTCTCCATTCTGTGCACATCCAATTCTATCATCTCCTGCCTACAATGGCAGTGAGGTGTGTAAAAAGTTGAGTACTCATTGGTACTTGAGAAAAGCAGTCTTCTGGACCATAAAGGTGACCTTTGGTTCCCAGAATTCTCAGTGGAAGAGCTGATCTAATATATTTCTTGCATTGGCTAATGTAGGGTGTGTCCTAACTGGTCTTGAGAACTGATATGCTTGCTCCCATGGCTGAAGTCCATGGTCTCAGGTATTTGCTTGTAGATAGAAAGGCCTTGTTGATGATGTACTCTTCTCACGACACCAAAGCTTTGAGAATTTGCTGCACTTCTTAGACATCTGTGCACCTTCCCTTGTTTATTTAGGCACCTCTAGATTTGATGAATGTCCCAGGGATCCCAGGGTATTTTCAGAGGCTACTCTATCTGTCTCTACCAGCTCCTGCTTATCATTCTATTTTT
>NW_005881747.1:1141-5699 GCF_000147115.1 Myotis lucifugus | reverse complement strand
TTTTTTCATTGGGATGTTTCTTGTTCATTGGGGTGTTTCCCATGGTGCCCCTCACATGCACAGTGAACGCCTAGAAAGTGTGTGGATGAATGAAAGAACAAGATGAAATTAAAAGGTAAAAGAGCGACAGTCACTAGGGAGATGATCTGTTCTTAAAAAGAAAACAAAGAGCTACCACTTTTAGGTAACTCCAGACCTTCTATCTTCCTTATTTCTGGGGCTTTCGGGACACTTCCTCTGTCTAGCATTGGTGACCTGGACAAGCCACTCAATTTTTTTCTGAGTTTCAGTTTTCTAATGTGTAAAGTGGAGATTTAAAAATGCATAGCTCACTCTAGCTGGTTTGGCTCAGTGGATAGAGCATCAGCTCACGGACTGAAGGGTCCCGGTTCAATTCCGGTCCAAGGCACATACCTCTCTGGGTTGCAGGCTCAATTCCTGGCCCTGGTCAGGACGTGTGCAGGAGGCAACCAATCAATGTGTCTCTCTCCCAGTGATGTCTCCCTCTCTCTGTCTTGCCCCCTTCCTTCCACTCTCTAAAAATCAATGGAAAAATATTTTTGGGTGAGGATTAACCAAAAAATGCATGTCTCATAGAGATCTTGCAAGGATTCAATGAGGTAATGTTTGGGAAATGTCTAGCATAATAGTAGGTCTTCAACCAAAGTAAGAAACTGCCTCCTTTTCTCAAATGCACACAGATTTGCACATTAAATATTACAAGTCAAATAGCATTGCCTCGATGCATTTAAAGAGGAATTTAAAATGACTATATCAAAAGATACTCAAAAAGCATTTTATGTAATTCATCAGTCACTTCAAATAAAGATGAAAAAAATAGGAATAAAAGGAAACCATTTAAAAATGATAAGTATCAATTACCAAAAGCTAACAGCAAACATGCTGGCAGGTGAAAAATCTAAAGCATTACCAGGAAGGCAAGTCAGGATGCCTGTCATCCTTCTGTTCTGCCAAGAGGAAGACTGTGGTGAGAATTCTGATTCCTGGGCCCTGCCCTTTGGGGGTGAGGCCTGGGGATATGCATTCTAACCCACTTCTCAGATGATTCTTTTGTATGACAACTCTGAGAACAACTTCTCTCCTGACATCCTCACATCACCCCAATGTAACTGTCCCTCCCTTGCACTTTGCACTTGCGGTGCCCTCTTTCTGGCACACCTACCCACCTTCTGTGCCTGGAAAAGTCCAGTACCTTTACAAAGGGAAAATGGGCCCAGCTGGTGTAGCTCAGTGGCTGAGCATTGACCTATGAACCAGGAGTCATGGTTTGATTCCCGATCAGGGCACATGCCCAGGTTGCAGGCTTGAACCCCAGTAGGGGGAGTGCAGGAGGCAGCCAATCAGTGATTCTCTGTCATCATTGATGTTTCTATCTCTGTCTTCCTCTACCTTCCTCTCTGAAATCCATAAAAATATATTTAAATAATAATAATAAACAAATAAGAAGGAAAATGGTATTCTCCGATTTAGGTAGCTATCCCAACTCCCACATAGTCCTGGGCTCATATTTTTGTTCTTGCCTTCCCCTTTCATCCATTCACCCATTGACTCATTCATTCAGGAACCATCCGTGGATTATAATGCCCTTGGTGTGTTTGCACATCTATCTCCTTGTCGAGGAGGACTGTGTATTCCTCATCGTCCGTTTCCCAGTGACTAGCTTGGTGCCCAGAACAAATCAGGCGTCATAAGATTGTGTTGCTGACATGAATGAATACACACACAGATGAGCATACGTGTGAGGTGGCTGCCCCCCATTTTGTTTTATCTCCCATGGAGTTATATTTTTCCATTCTCTGGAAGTTAGTTCATACGCATTTTTATTTATTTTGGCAAAAAGTGACAGCACAGCTTTCAGATCACCTATTTTGTAATTGTATTTTGGTTTTAGGTTTCAAAATGTACTCACATGCCACAATTATAAATGGATAAAATTAATGAATACTGCTGGAACAAGATAGATATGAATGCACTGGGTACATCTTGTGTACAGATAGACTTGGAGAGGGGTGTGACTGAATGGTGCTTTACTGTTTACTCTATTGAAGTAGAGTCTAAACACATCAGTCATGAGCGCCAAACACAGCAAATCTACAAGGCAGAATCTGTCACCTTAATCAGGGGAATACAAATGAGCATTTCCCCTCCAAAGGTGGTGAAAGATGTTTCTACTTAGGTTTTACGTTTATACTTTAAGTTCTGATACTAAGCAGGTATTAAGGATGTCCTGAGGCTTAGAAAGGTCTGCCTGTGATCCTAAATGCTTCTATTCTGTGTATGCATTTGAACTTTGTAAAGAAGATGTAAAAGGAGAGTGGGAAGGGTGGGTTCTCTGTTGACAGAGAGGGGTGACCTGTGGCGGATGCGGTGTTGTGCTGCTCAGCTCCCCCTGCAAGAATGAAGGTTACTCTCCTTGCTGCTGGCATTCAGCTCTTGGCTAAAATCCCCTCCTGGACCACTTGCCATTCAGAGCTGCCTCCCCCAAGGTCATGTATATATTCTGTCAACACAGGGGTGGAAAAGTCACCCCAGCTTCAGAACTTTCCACGGGGTTGGCTCAAGTCATCACTTCAAATGCATCGCCATTCAGCTTCCCCTTCTGCCCATGTTTTCCTTCCCTCCCCTTCTGTTCTCTTCCCTTCCACATACGTTGACCCCAGAAGTTCCTCCTAATTCATCTCCCACTTGTCAATCTTTGTCTCAGCCTCTAGTTCTCAGGGAGCGCACTTCCTTTGGCTTTTCTTCATTTGGGCCTCTAGCGACAAGTGGATTTGAGCATGTGGTATGCTCCTCCCCTGAACACACACACTTCATTGCCTGTGGACACTGTACACCAACTAATTGGAGTCACCTCTTTGTTGCCCACTGATGATAAATAAACTCTACAAAGTCCTCCCTTGGGCAATCATTCATTCATAGGCATTTTTTTCTCACCTGTGCTGGGCACAAGGGCTGTGCCCATCTTCACTCATAGCTTCTCACGGAGTAGCACAAAAGAGATTGTAGTGAGATCTTTGCGCTGAGCCAGCCAGAGCAGAGAACCAGGTTTCCAAGAGCCCAGCCCGAGTGTCCTTAGCAATGGGTCATCAGGGCAGGACTGGGTTTCATGCTGAAAGCGCTTGCCTCCAGCAAGCATCCCCAAAGTGGGAGTGACTCTCGCAGCTAGAAGAGGATTCTGAGATACACAAACGGGAAGATGCCTAAGTGCTCAGCATCGTGCTTTTAATGGAAGGAAGTGCTTTAGTTAAGCTCTGCAGTGATGAGGATGATAACGATTACATCTTGTTTGTACTATATGCTGCTTTATCTCTTCCAAGTGATTTCCCACCGATTACCTAGTTGTGTGGTTGGGCTGAGAGGTACTTAGCAAGATATTACTACATAGATGACTGTGCCATGCGGGAGAGAGCCTGGGCATTCCAGCCCCACAGTTTCAGTTAAGTCACTTAACTCCACCCTCATGTCAGTCTCTCATATGTAAAATGGGGGTAATAACGCTGCACTTCAGAACAGCTGCGATGTTTCGATGGCACACCCTTTCATTCTTAAGCATTTACTGAGCAATTTCTTGGTGCCACACTCCGAGCTAGGTGTTATGTATTTAGGGAGAAATATCCTTCTCTCAAGGAGGTCAAAGGCAACTTGGACATGTTAACAAATAGTTATAAAGTAATGTTATAAATACATGAAGAGGATCAGTGATGCCATAACAAAGGGAGGAAGTTGGATTCTGTGTTGAGGAAAGATCCCACCTGCTAAAAGTCCTGACGGGGTGCCTGGTATAGGCCAGATGCAAAATGTTTCCCTAAAGAAATGACATAGTCACCCCTTTTCTTTCTGGCTTCACTGTCTTAAAACACACACACACACACACACACACACACACACACACACACACACACATTTCCAAGGGAAGGAGGAAGTCTGAATCCCATGTGTACTGCCTACCAGCGATGACTCCTAAGCTCCTCAAGTTTCTATTTCCCATCTGTAAAAAGGGAATGATAGTGCTCAATTCATGGGATTAGCGTAAGAAATTAAATAATATAATGCAGGTGCCAGGAGAATCATTGTCATTCATTAAATGCTAGAGCTGAGCAAGCACATAGCAGCGGTTGGATGTGCTGAGGGATGTGGGGTGATAGAGGTTGTAACCACCAAACTAAGTGACAGGGAAGAATTCGTCAAATAGAATGAAGTAGGACAACTGAGATGGTGATTCTTAAACTTTACCAATTTCCTTCTCTGAGCAATCAGGTAGGACACTCCTCATCTTGGCATGCACCCTGCTGATAGCAACAAGGGGATCCGCGAGAGTTAATTAATGATTCTGGGCAGAACCACAGGGTAGTCAATGGCACTGTCATACAGAAAGGCTGTAGACCAGTAGGTAGAAAAAAAAGGTGGTGGTTGAAGGTAGAAGGGCTGCCATGGTTGTGTCTAAATGAAAGGGGTAGGGGACAGGCTTGTCTTTTGTAATGTGCCTGCCAAAACCTGCCTTAGAAGAGGCATGATTCTGCACAGACCCAGTGGGAAT
>NW_005881747.1:0-1041 GCF_000147115.1 Myotis lucifugus | reverse complement strand
TGTATATTTGCAGAGGGCAGCAAGTAAAGCCACAACCTATAAAGAAAGACTGGAGGATGGGTAGGGGTGTGTCAAGGGCCTAGACATTTTTAAGTTCCCCGGGACAGCCGTTCCATGATTGAGAATCACCCATCCATTTGGGAGAGTTTGAGAAGCTAGAATCATGGCACGTAGGCTATTGGAAGATTAGCTTGAAAAAAAAAAAAAAAAAAAAAGAATTTGGTCTCATGGCATCATCAAATAGTTACGTCTTTGGTTTGGATGATGGAACCTGAGTTTGGAGGGCCCAGTCCATCGCAGATAGAATGCTATTTGACAGCACCATTTCCTTCCTTTAAATATTGAAGTAGATAATTCTAATTCTGTTAATAAATGTGGAGAGGCCATGTAATGAATAGCAAAAATGCCCCAGGCTCATTTTAAAATAGTATTTAATTTCTCATAACAATCACTCCCCAAAGTGGTGTTGGTTCCCTGTGAGGAGTAAAGACCCCTCAGCCACGATCAATCTCCTGAGAAATATCTGCTCATAAGCATTCTCTTCATCAATGAACCCTCAAGGGCCCAATACTTCTGTTTATGAATGAAGTCTCCTTTTAAGCAGAATTAGAAAACATTGGCTGAGCTTCTTTCTGGAGCACTTTTTCATTCCAATGGCTCAGGACGACTGTGCAGAGAATATCCTAAGAGGGTGGGAATTTGTGTATATTGCAACCACCCACGTTAAGTGGAAGAATTGAAAGATTAGTGTGGTCATTACCCTGTTTTTAATGGGAGACTTGACTTTTGTAAGAGTGAAAATATGGTTTTATTAAGGTTATAAACCAAATTGAGCCTCCAGACTAAAGAAGGCTTGTTTTGTTTTGCAAAACAGCTTAACGACAATGCACTATTTTGGGAAATGGAGAAAAGCTAAGACAATCTGTGTTTTACCCTATTCTCTCTTTCTCATGTCATTTATGATTTGGACATCTACCGCCAAGGAGACAACTTCCGATGAAAAATCTAAGCTCAGATAGGATAGATAAGGGATTTTATGCC
>NW_005881746.1:1882-5699 GCF_000147115.1 Myotis lucifugus | reverse complement strand
AAACCAGCTCGCCAGCCTTCTCTGCCGAGTTATAAGCTCCGTCTATTTGGAAAGGAAAGGTGCTCGCATTTCCCAGCCTGCGGGTCTTTCCGCTTCCTCGGGGCTCAGGGGGGGCCCGCCTGCTCCGGCCCCCAAGTCAAGTTCTCCCCACTTTCCCAGGGACGGGACCCCCCGGCCAGGCCCACACACGCAGGTGAACAACACTTCCCGCTTCCCCCATCCATGGGGCCATGGTGACCACAATTTTAGACAAAGGAACACGAGGAGTGTGTGTGTGCGGCTCCGGGGGGCCCGGGGGGTGGGGCTCCCCTCCCCCTCCTCCCCAGGAGCAGAGCCCAGCGGCCAGGGGCACGGAGGACCGGGGAGCCCCGACTCCTCCTGCCGACCTCCGGCTCCTTCCAAGTGGCGCCATCCCATCTGATTAAGCCTCTTACTCTCTGACTTCAAACACCTGCAGCGAATCTAATCCTAAATGACACCAATAAACACGAGAGCCAAGTAGGAGATTAAATCCCAAACGAGGGGATCATTTGCGAGAGAAATTGTCGTGAACACTGTGTTCAGCTCTAGGTGGATGAGTCAAAAGGAGTTGGGGGAGTAGAGGTAAAACGCCGTCGCGCCGCCGTAACTCTTGAAATAAAGGATAAACAATGGACCTGTGATCCGGTGATGGTGGGTTGGGATAAAATCCAGGCTGTGTCAGCAAATGGGTGTAGCGAAGAGATAAATGAGGGTGAGAGAGACGCAGTGGGTGAGTAAAATGTGCTGATCCGTCCTTCTGTCCCGGGAGAAATCGATAGATTCCGTTTCACTTATAAATTCATGAATTGAAAAATGCAGGCTGACGAGTGTTCCTCACTGTGTCTGTGTCCCTGAGCCTCGGGCTTGGCTGACACCATTGCGGTGACCTAACACACGTGGAGGCTCATTTGTCTTCCACGAAGAGTGAAGCCTGGAGTGGGAAATCGGGGGCTGGCACGGACTCCCCTCCGGCAGGAGGGGTGGGGCCGGCTCTGAGTCTCTGCTTCCCACCGTGGCCACGTTCCCGCCTGTGTTCAGACGGCCTCACGTGCCCGACGGTTATCGGGCCTCCAGCCTTCACATCTTCCAGACAGAAAACCACATGGGGAGGGACAGGAGGACATGTTCCCCTGAGTCGTCTGATATGCCATTCCCCACACACACGGAAGAGAAGATGGAAAAAACAGTCTCTTTTTTAATTGCTGATTTCAGAGAGGGAGGGAGAGGGAGAAACATCAATGATGAAAGACAATCATGGATCCGCAGCCTCCTGCACGCCCCCCACTGGGGATCTAGCTGAAACGCGGGCATGTGCCCTGACTGGGAATTGAACTGTCACCTCCTGGTTCCTAGGTCGATGCTCAATCACTGAGCCACACTGGCCGGGCAGGGAAATACAGTCGTTAAGCGACGCACATTTCTGTCCCTCAATAAAAGGGGGTCCTGGTCAGAAGAGGACGAGGAAGATGGACATCGCAGGCGACGAGGGGTCGCTGCCTGGAAGTGAACAACTTGGCTGATGACTGTGGACGCCCCACATCAGGGAGCGAGAGAGCCTCGGGGACTCCAGCCACAGCCTGCACCGTGCCCAGGCGTGACACACGTTAAGAACATGCTCTGCTGGGCATTTGGGTCGAATGGTGACCCACACAAGGCCTATGTTGGGGTCCTCACCCAGGACCTCTCAGTTATTGAGCTGACACGCAATCACCCACGCACACGTACACACACACACGTACGCACACACGCACACACGTGTACGCACACACACACCAGCACCCGGTTCACTCTGGGGCCTGTGGGAAATGGCGAACGTTACACAGACTATTGAAGTGTCACACGGGACCCGAGCAGGAAGGCTCCAGGACCTCAGCCTGCAGCCCCAGCGTCATGCGAGTTTGTACGAATGTGCAAGGCTGTTTTTCTCCAGGAGCCCAGGGTCCTTCACACCTGGTCGTCCGTGTAGACATGTCAAGAAAAGATGCCGTCCACGTGGGGGCCTAATATCTTGACTTTTTCTAGCAGAAATATCTGCATCGTTTTCGTGTTCTTGAAAAAGATAAGCCTTCCCCCAGGCCCCATGTGATTTATTGACGACGTCCTTGGGTCAGGTCCTAGGAAAGATAAGCAGGCCAGCGGCTCTGTGGTGGCTCAGTGCTCCTGGCAACGCTGTCCCGTCCCGCCTTGGGGTTTCCCTGCCCAGGTTGCAGGCTCCATCCCCAGTGTGGTGTGTGCAGGAGGCAGCCAATCAATGACTCTCTCTCATCATTGATGTTTCTCTCTCTCTCTCTCCCTCTCCCTTCCTCTCTGAAATCAATGAAAACGTATTTAAAAAACTAAAAGAATGCCAGCCGCAGCCACGCCCACCCTTTGTCCATGCGCTCGTGGGGACTCACCTTCGCTCTGCAGCACAGCTGGTTACAATTGGGAAAGCTCCCCAGGCTGTGAAACAGCCACAGCCCAGGAGCACCGAGCCGCGGGCAGTGCGGGCGGTCACGGCGGGTCCAGGGCGAGGAGCATGGATCATCGTCCTCAGAGAGCCCAGCCTCGGGCAGGGCAGCGGCTGTCTTTCTCCAAACAACCCAGCTCAGCAAATCCGCAGCCAACTCGAGGGGCACAGCCACCGGAGCCAGCGGGCGGAGGGCGTGTGGTGTCCCCTGCAGATGCACTCCCTCTCGAAGAAGGAAACACGCCCCTCCTGTCTGTCTGCTTCTCTCCTGGGTCAGAGCGACAGGAGGAAGCGCATCACACCTCCGGCTCTGCCTCGGGGAGCGGGCTGGCCCTACCCGGGCTTCCGGTGCCGACCGGGTGAAAGGTCCTCACTGGGCCACTAACCCTCAGGACGCACAGGGTGGCAGGACGCAGTGACTCTATCGTATTACTGCTTCTCGGAGGAAGAGGAGGAAAGAAATAGACCCGATCACTAACACGGCGGGTATTTCAGATGCCCCTGGGACAGAGGACGGGAGAGATGAGCCCTGGTAGCAAGACGCTGCCCCACCCGGCCTGGCCTCTCTGACACAGACAGATGTCACCCCCACAGAACGTGCACGTGGGCCCAGCCCGCGGGGCTCGGTGCCTGAGCGTTGACCTATGAATCAGGGGACCAGCCCAGGTCCCCAGCCCGGCCCGCCCCGCTGCCTCCCCCTCGTGTGCGCACTGTGCTCCGTGCCTCCCAGGCGTCCGAGTGCGCACGCGGTTCTGCACATGGAAGAGGGAGCTTTCAGGGGGACTCCTCCAGGTGGGAGAGACATCAGGGGACAGGTGAGTCCTGGTTGTGCGGGTGTAGAGGAGACGTGGGGGGACGTGAGGAGAAGGGCCCCTGGGTCTGGCCACCTGGAGCCGCCCTGCGGTCTGCAGGTGACAGTGAGGAAGCCGGGCCACCGAGGGCAGAGCTCCTGCCCAGGGGACGGCATCGCTGAGGAAAGCGCATCAGCAACTCGCGAAGGCGAAGGTGTGCACGTCCCTGGTACTCGATCAGACCCGGCCAGGGCTCGGCTGACCATGCGAAACCACCGGGCGAGGACTCGGGAGAAGCTGATCTCCTGGAAAAGCCGAAGGGGAGCTGGACGCTCTCTCGGGGGAGCTGGACCGGGGGCGCCCCATGCGCCTCGGCGCGGAGTCTTTCACTGTCAGTTAAGGAAACCCACCCAGGTCAGACCGAACCCCGAAGGAACCTGATTGACTCACACAGCGACGAGTCCAAAGCCGCAGGGGGGGGTCGACCCAGGGTTCAGCTGGGTCCCCAGCCTGCAGCCGGCCGGCCGTGGCCTCCTCGAACGCCACGATCGTGTGC
>NW_005881746.1:0-1782 GCF_000147115.1 Myotis lucifugus | reverse complement strand
TATGCCCACATTTATCTGCTGGTTCTGTTCCCCGGGGAACCGGACTCCCTCGTGCCCCGAGATTCCTTCCGACTGCAGAGGTTTAAGTCACATGCTGCCGACTGCTCCGTGGCTAAGGACTCGGAATGGGAATCACCACTTTGCGAAGCTGCAGTCACGTGATCCCTGTCTTACATTGGGGGTGGAATCTGTTATTCCAAACGCTCACGAATTCCTAATTAGAGTCAGAAATGATCAGGCATTAAGAACAGAGAACTTAGGCAGGAATACTGAGGAGATGATCGCAATCGTCCCCCACAAAGACGTGTCGTCTGACTCGCCCATCGCAGGCAAGGACACCGGCGCCGGCACATCGGAGGGTACATTCTCATTAACTCAATGTTCCTTACTAAGTGTTTTAAATAAATTTAATTAAAGCACTGAACAGGCTCAACAATATTAATAAAGGCTCCAAGTAACTTCTCTCAAGAAAATGGCTCAATGCATTCATTATTCTCTTTAAAACTCTCTTGCCTGAGGTCAAATTATCGTTCGTTAATTTTTTTTGCACACACACCTGGGACCGGGCACTGAGGTGAGCGCTCAGGCTGTGAGTGTGGGAACAAACCACAGGCAACGAATCCCAGCCCCTCTGTCTCCAGGCCCCGATGAGGCTCATAGGAAGGGGGTGTACGTTTCCTGTTTCTCCAAAGATGCCTTATACATGTCACCTGTACGCCTTGTAGCATGTTACCTGTACGCCTTGTAGCATGTTACCTGTATGCCTTGTAGCGTGTTACCTGTACACCTTGTAGCATGTTACCTGTATGCCTTGTAGCGTGTTACCTGTACACCTTGCAGCATGTCACCTGTACGCCTTGTAGCATGTTACCTGTACGCCTTGTAGCACGTTACCTGTACGCCTTGTAGCATGTTACCTGTACGCCTTGTAGCACGTTACCTGTACGCCTTGTAGCATGTTACCTGTACGCCTTGTAGCATGTTACCTGTACGCCTTGTAGCACGTTACCTGTACCCTTGTAAGCGTGTCGCCTGTAGTCACGCATGATAAACGCCAGTTGAACCCAGATAAGCCCAGGGATCATCACCCAGACCAAATCCTGGAATCACCTTGACCCCAAACAGGCAAACAGGGTGCCCACACACAGTGCCTCATTCTTAAATTTAAAAAGTAACAACAGCCCTAACCAGTTTGGCTCAGTGGATAGAGCGTTGGCCTGCGGATTGAAGGGTCCCGGGTTCGATTCCAGTCAAGGGCATGTGCCTTCATTGCGGGCACATCCCAGTGTGTGTGTGTGGGGGGGGGGGGGTACAGGAGGCAGCTGATCGATGTTTCTCTCTCATCGATGTTTCTAACTCTCTATCCCTCTCCCTTCCTCTCTGTAAAAAAATCAATAAAATATATATTTTTTAAAAAGTAACAACAAATTTATGTAATTAACTGGTTGGCTCGAGTGTGGTTGGATTAACTTAATGAATAGTAAAATTATACATTGAAATGATTTTACATTATACATCCTTGCTGAGCCGACGGCTAGGAGACGCGGGAGAACGGGTGTATTGGTATGTGTCCCTCTTCCTCTCATTTCCATAATATTAAAATGAGAGTTCACTAGCTTTCCTGGAATCCTGGCCTATGAGAAGCATTAAATGGTGGGATTTCACCACGCGTGGAATTCTCCTTCTGAGAACGTCCCATTCCCGGAAACTGCTGGGTAGAAACGCAGGATTATCCGCCGGCCAGTGCGTGGACACAACGCGGCTCCTCTGACCAGTGCGTCC
>NW_005881745.1:0-5601 GCF_000147115.1 Myotis lucifugus | reverse complement strand
ACCGTCCAGTGCCAAACTGAGGTGAGAGCTGGCCCACACCCAGGACCCTGAGGTGACTGGGGTGGGACCAGAAGTCAGACTCAAATCTGGGGCCTCAAATTTCTCACAGGCCCACTCCCAAAGTGATCTGTACCTTCAATCCTCCCGACCAGGTCCGTGGTAGGGGAGAAAAGCAGTCTTTCTTCCTGTGCTTGTTGGGATCAGAGGGAAAGCATTTGCTGCTGTCTTTGCCTCATGCTCCTTTCAATTGATGAACTCCCTGCCCCAAGTATCCTGTGGACCAGCCCCAGCCCGACTGTACTTGTAGACCTTCTCCAAGTCCTACACATCATCCCACTTGATAATGCTGTGTACTTAAAAAAAAGAGAGAGAGTGGGGGGTAAGCAGGGGGGGGGGGCAGTTAGGGGCGTAGGAAGGGATTAAGGTCTTGAATACTTTTCTCTGCAACCTATCACCTCACAGAGGATGACAAACCATTGCAGCGCGGCCAGGTCAGGAGCTGTGGCCTTACCCAACTCCATATCATCCCAACGAAGGACAGAGTTTTCATCAGTGATTCAGGCTTTCACTGTGGCTACACCTTGACACAAATCAATTCTTGCTAGGTCAGCAGGGCTGCCAGGAACATCCTCCCCGTGTCCTCATAGACTAGGTCTGCCATGACACAGGACCACAGATTGGGTGGAAGGTTCCTGATGCTTCCTGGCTCAGTACCCACTCTGTCTTTGCAGAGCTCCAAGGAGGACATCATTGAGGTGCTGGCCCATGGACCCGACTACACCACCTACGGGGTCAGGGTGCAGGTGCACCAGGCTGACGACACAGACCAGTGCCTGTCTGAGGTGAGAGCTGGCCTTGAGGGTCTCTACACCCACAACCCCAACACAACCTGGCAGTGCCCAGAACCCACACTCACATCTGGGGACTCCCCGGGCACCCTCCCAGGACTCTCTCTAGTGTCCCACAGCCCCAAGAGAAAGAAATGCTGACCCCCACGACTCCCTCCAGCTACGTGGGACGGTAGAGAGACGCTCCTCACATATTTGTAGAAATATCAGAGAGAGAAATGTTGTTTGACTTCACAGTGGACCATGAGCACTTGGGCATTTCGCTGTTTGTGTTGCTAAAAACTACATTTGCCACGTATCCTCTGGAGCACTCAGCTCCACTGTCCTTGCAGACATGGTCCAATCGGGGAGGTCGTTTGACCAGCGATGCACCCTTTCAGTGCTGTTGGACATGGGCCTAATGCAGTTCAGCTGCCATGTCAGCAGTGCTGCACGGAACACTGATGTGTGTCGGAATGGACTGTGTTAGGTTGCTTGCTTGGGCTGCCATAACCTAGGACCACACTGGGTGGTGTTAACAGCAGACATTCATTTTCTCACAATTCCGGAGGCTACAAGTGAGAGATGGTGCTGTCAGCGGGGCTGGTATCTCCTGAGGGGGTCGCTCCTCAGCTTGTAGATGGCTGTCTTCTCTCTGTGTGTCACATGGACTCCCCTGTGCACTGCCACGTGTCCTCCCCTCCTCTTCTAAGGACACTGGTCAGATTAGATGAAGACCCACATCACTGAATTCACGTCACCTGAATGACTTGCTTGAAGACTAAAACTCAAATGCAGACACATCATAAAGTTCTAGGGCTTGCAAAGTCATGGGATTAGGGGTACACAATTCAGACCACAGTACATGTAATGTCCCCAGCTAGAGATGGACGCCCACTGCTGGTGGAAGGACGAACACATGTAAAATTTTAAGGGCTGCAGGCAGATTCCAAACCCAAAGGGCTGTGGCAGGGACCTTGCCAACAGCAGTTTCTGATGATGGCTGCTGCCTTGCTCCCAGCCTGGCCCGGGAAATCTCACTCATTGAAATTTTCACGTGGCCGACGTCAAGTTGTCCAACTCAAACACAGTGTTCCTTCCCTGGCCATGGCCTCATGGGGACACTGAGGCACCTGTCACTTTTCACCCACCACATGGATTAGCTCCTCCTCCCCGAGTCCTCTGGTCTGATTCCTGCCCCGTGATCGCCTTTCTCCCATCTACAGTCTCCAGGCATTTGCCACCTTGCGGAACCTGTGATCTCCATAATGAGGGTCTTACAATGCCCTTGAATGTAAAAGGATAAAACATAACTTTCTCTTTTGAAGTCAAAGGCTTTCATAGGCCATGTCTACCCTGTACACTGATCCCACGCTGGGGAGGGGAAATGATCCCACACCCTTTCCACCCATGTGAGCATCAGGTAAGTCTTGAGTACCTGAGAGGGAATGTCATGCAGGACAGTACCCAGTTCTGACCTGCATGCCCTTGAGCAGACATCTGATATTTCCTAAGCAAGCCTCTGTGTTCTCATCTGTATAACGAGGACGTTTCTTGAGGACTCACAGGGCCCGGGCTCTGCATTTGGACTATTACTACCAGGAGGTTTGTTGATCCTCAGCTAAAGGGAAGGGGGGAAGAAAAAAACATGCCGAGAAGGTGGCAATTGTATGAACATGCACGGAAATTCAGTGGCACTTTGAAGACCTAAAACCTCGTCCAGCCGGGGCACTCCTGTCCCGCCTCTTGCACACGTGCCAGTGGGGCTGGGACCTCCTGAGTGAGCTCCAAACCTCCATCCTTGTGGGATTCACGGTCATGCCGCTGACATGGATGTCCTTCGTTCTCACACCCAGTGTGCAGCTGAGCGAACTGGTAACCTGCATGAGTCCTGCAGGATGCAGGCCCTCCAGGAAGGCACCTCAGAGAAGGTGGCCATGGCCATGGGACCAGCTTTCCCGGGGGGAATCGTCCCCCACGTCTCCACACTGGCCTTCTCCAGAGCCCAACGCTTCCTGGACGAGCTTCTAACTAGGTGAGCACACACTCGTGACTCTGCCCACTGCTAGCTGTGAGGCTTGAAACGTCACCACATCTTCCCGAGTCTCAGGATGCTCCTCTGAAAAGTGGGCTGCTGGGGGGTCAACCTCATAGCACTGCTGTGGGGTCAAGCCATGGCAGGTCTCACCTGCTCCCTGGCTCTGCAGACAGGGTAGCTGGACATGCGGCGGTTGTTGGTGGCAATTCTTTCACTCTGTCCCACGGAAAGAACTCTGACACACCCATCAGCGGCCTGTGGCATGGGAGGGTGGAAAAGCACATGGAAAGCAACCTGTAAAGCAGTGTGAGATTTCACCTAGCCGGTCCTGGTCCTTGGTGTAGCCACACTGGGGATTTCTGGGGAGAGCAGGGGCCCAGGCCCACTCAGATGTATGGCATGCTTCTGGTTGGAGTTTCTTTACTCGACAATGCACATGCACTTTTGGAGACACTTAGCCTGACTCAACGAATGAAGCAGACACAATCCCTGGGCCTCAGTTCTGGGCAATGGGTCCAGCAGTCACGCTGTCCACCATTCGCAGGTCGTGTCACATCCATCAGGGCTGATGCCATCAGAGTGTTTTTTCCATCTGGAGGCACACCTGCTTACAATGACCGGGGTGACACACCGCAAGCCCAAGTCATAAAGTGAGTGGTCTCCGGGTCCAGAAGTAGGGCCCCAGAGTCAGCATAGTGGGTACTGTGTTTGTGGGGGGGGTGCCTGGCAGAACCCTAATCTCATACATCATCTAATTCCCAAGAAAGGCCTGAGCTCTGGAGTCTTCTATTCCAGGAGGACAGGAGTCAAAGACGACAGTGGGTGGGGTCCCGGGCCTTGTAGTACCAGAGGGAATGCTGGGCTGAGTTGTCCCACAGAGTCCCCTCCCCCCCCACAGACCCACCCCGCTCTGCCTGCCCCTCTCCATATGCATCTCCCCCTGACCACCCTGGTGAGGCTCAGAACAGAATTGTGGTGAGCAGGCTGCTCACAAGTCTGTCTCAGTCCTCAGCCCCGATGCCCAGGGTCTGGAGGGTGGGGCTGGGCAGTGTACTGGACCTTCAGGAGAGCTGCCAGTGGGAAGAAGAGTCTCACCCAGACTCCGTGTTGAACCTGCTGGATCCCACACCTGCTACAACCAGGACAGCCCCACAGGGGCCGGGGGTGGCATGGGGCTGTGCCCTGGGTGGGCAAGGGGGGCTTGCACAGAGGCTCCGATCTAAGCCAGTGTGCCATGGGAGGGCAGAGTGAAAGGAAAGACCAGGACTCAGACTCTGCTGCCCACCTGCCTCTCCCCAGGGCCTTTGCTGCGATGGTGGGGACCTGGCTGGACCAGGTCCAGGCTTTGGGGCAGCCCCTCCCTTTCGCCTGTTTCGAGGCAGAGCAGGCCTTGGTGCCCGTCAACTCCCCTGCCTCACACCTGGTGGGCCACGCCCAAAATCTATGGTTGGAGCTGCAGCATCTTGAGCTCACCGAGGCAACTCCACAAGGTGAGGGGCACTGGACATCGGGGCAGATCATCTGGGGAGGGCAGGCTCACGGGCTGGAGTTCCCTTAAAGGCGGTGGCATCTTTCCTGTCTGCGCAAAGTCACAGGAAAGCCAGGTGTGTGAGTCAATCTGTCTCTTTCTCCTGCTCCAGGTCCACGCCCCGAGCTCCAGAGCTCTCCAGAGACGGAGGAAGGGCCTGCTCAGGGGCCAGAGCCTGGTCCAAGGAGAAGCCCTGCCCTGGCCTGGCCTGGCCCGAGGCAGTACCTCAAGCCATTATGGAGCCAGCTACTGGCTGTGCTGGAAGGCTTCTCTAGTGCTGTCAGAAGAGTTCTAGGCGATTATCTTAAATAATTAAGAGGAATACATTCCAACTATATATTTTTAATAGTAAATAATGATAATTTTTAAAAGTACCTACCTATTTATGTAGACTATTTCCCATTAAGTTAAGTACTCTTATTGAATAAAAAAGTTGTTGATTAAAAACACGTGTAGACCATGTCTACTCTTGTACCTATACATAATCCCATACACACACACACACACACACACACATGTGTACACATATATGCTGACATGGAAGGATGCTCACTGTATAATACAGTTTTAAAATCAGTTTTGAAACATTTAATTCTTTTCTGATAACTATGAATACACTGATAAAATGGGGAAATAAAATCTGGAAAAATATACACCAAAATGTTAACACTAGTGAACTGTCAGAAGTGAAACTACTAGAAGGGACAGTTTCCTCTCATTTTGCTTCATGTGTAGGTTCTGGTTGACACAAGGATCATACCTCCAATATATAGATAGACAGTAGAGAGAGGAAGGGAGAGGCAGAGATACATAGAGGATAGGCACATCAGCCGCCTCCTGCCCACCCCCGACATGGAATTGACCGCAAAACCCTGCCATGTGCCCTCCCTGGGAACTGATCCGGAAACCTTTCAGTGCAAGGGGAGATGCCCATCTACTGAGCCACATCAGCCGGGGTTAGACTCAATATATATGTTAGAAATACACTTTGATTGATTTCAGGGAGGGAGAAGGGGCGAGACAGAGACGTAAATGATGAGATTGAAGCATTGATCGGTTGCCTCCTTCACGACCCCTATTGGTGATCCAGTCTGCAACCCGGGCCTGTGCCCTGACCCGGAATCACACCAACTGTGCACTCCTGCCCGGTTGGACCACTAGGGTGACACTGGCCAGACTCAATCAAACCTTTCTAAACTTTCCCAAGT